>NC_134484.1:18269817-18569817 GCF_040206685.1 Ascaphus truei | reverse complement strand
TGCACGTTATCCCCTGATGAAATCCGTTAATCAGAAGAAACGCGTAGGGCACGTGGTTTCAAGGAGCTACGTTGGTGGAACAGCTCGTGCGTCTGCTGCCAGGAAAGGAAGGACGTTCCCTGAGCCGCACACAGCATCCAATACCATCTGCTGGGAACAACAGACTGTTTACCTGAATTGCTGGAGGGACATCTGATCGTGATGCACCGGCAGCAGTGAGGTCTGATGTATTGAAGCAAACGTTCGGCGAGCAGTTACATGTTGGCGCATGGGTTTAACCATACAATGCTTATTTTGCATTGACAAATTGTGAGTGTGCATTTGTCTTGTAATCTTTTATGAAAATTTTGTTACCAGATTTTACACATGGATCGGGTGTTTTTTCTCTTGTTTCTCCAATAGAATTTGCTGGGAGGTTGCTGACCCCAAAGAAGAAGCAGCCCGGACGTTGTAATCTCCATACAGAATCATCTACTATTTTTGTGAAAAACACAATTCATTTATTTTTTACACCGATTTTCATTCATTTTTATTTTATTTTTGATTTTTACATTTCACATAATTCTTTTTCATTTTTTAACCTATTTTTTTGTGTTTTTTTACAAAAACTGTATATTATTTATTTTTTACTAAGTGCATTTTTCTTTTATTAACACAATTATTTTTTTCTTATAATTTTGTATCATTTTCACACTCACATTGATTTACAACCACCATCTGAGTTCCCATTTTTATAATTGTATTTATACAGGTCACCTGTGCTAAATATCTTTGGCGGTCTGTTTGTTGTCAGGAGTCTACTGTGAGGCTAGTACACATCCAGGCGCTGTTGAATCTTTCAATCAATATATATATATATATATATATATATATATATATATATATATATATATATATATAAAATGCAGCAACCAGCACACAAGCTTCTGTTAATCCAGATGCTAATCCAGACAATCCAGACAATAATAGTAAATATATTACCAGATTGTAGTCCAGTACATTGGAGACAGCACACCAGGAGTATAATTCAACGTTACTTGTCAAGTCACGGTCAGTAGACCATTGCACAGCCCTGAGGAAGGTCGCTCTCTGCAGACCAAAACATTGGCTGAGGTGCCTGTATTTCTTCAATACAATCTACTTTTTGAATTATACTCCTGGTGGGCTGCCTCCAATGTACTGGACTACAATCTGGTAATATACTTACTATATATATATATCTGAACCCCGTTATAACGCGGTGCTCGGGGTCCACATAATTAGACTGCATTATAACCGGGATTGTGTCAACCAGGATCACGAGATGGCTGTCAGTGCGAGGACTTACCCGGCATCTGTAGCTTTCTCCTCTCTCCCTGCTCCATCAGGCTGCATCCACGTGCGTGACGCACATTTCCAAGGTTTTTTTTTTATAACATTTAATGCTTTATTGCTAATGGACACATACACACACCTCCCCCTGCACTAATAATTTTAGCGTACCATGCATGAATCAAACCCATGACCCTTCATACACTGGTAGCGATTCTAAACCTGTGACACCATAGGATTGGTGTGATGTTATTGGCTCTATTATCAAACTTAATTTCTATTGCACAGTACTGCCTTCCAGTGTGTGTGGTGTGTGTGTGTGTGTGTGTGTGTGTGTGTCCGTTAGCAATAAAAAATTGAATGTTTTAATAATAAAAAATTAAAAAAAACTTGGAGATGTGTGCCGTGCCCGTGGGCAACCTTATGAAGCAGGGAGAGGAGAGAACTGTACAGAGGAGAGATCTGCAGATTCTGGGTAAGTCCTCACGTGGCAGCCATTTTGCTAAAAAAAATTGAGATGTTTTTAAATCGGGTGCCACACTCAAACCACGTTATAAGCGGATCCACGTTGCAGCGGATAACACTATAACGGGTTGAGCTGTATATATATATATATCTGTTATTGGTAAGGGACTTAGCCCCCCAATCTATAGACAGAGACTATGCTGTTTAGTCACCGCTCCCTATAGGAGGTAACTTGTTTTTGTCTTTAACTGTGTTTTGCTGGTGAAAGCCATTTTATATATTTTAAGTTGTGGAGAATTAAAGACTGTTTGTATTTCCCCTTAAAAACATCTCCTCTGCTAAAAACCTCTGCATACTTTACATCTCCAACACCAACATTATTTAAATTCACTGCCATACAAGTCCATGTTTTCTATGCAGTGGTCTTGAAATTATTTTCTAGCGATAGAAACACCGGGTTTTGTAAAATGTGTCACACATAACTGAACTATGTCCATATGCCATGTAAAAGGGGCCAAGCTTACAGTGCCTGGAAAAAGAGAATGGGATTGTGCAGAGATCAGGTAAATGCCTAAAAAATAATAAATATGCAAATTGTTCAGGCTGTTTTCTCAGAGAGAAATACACGTGGATGTCCGTTCAGTTGTTTTTTTCAATCGTAATCATAACACAAATACTTTAAGAGGATGAAGAATGGAATTTACATTATGTTGAAGTTTAACAAGGAACATAATCCTTGCAGGAAGGCATTTTGTCAGTACTCTTTATAATTCCACCCATTCCTTTTAAAATTAAGTAGTCAAGGATCAACTGTCTGGAAAGTGGAAATGTTAATTTTTAGAATTAAATAAATACTAATTTTCCCATTAAATCTTACATAAGTTCTAAATCATGTAAAGTTTGAACACTGTTCACTCAGCCTGGCAGATGTAGCAGGCCTAATTCCTACAGCTGATAAACTATATATGTATATATATATATATATATATATATATATATATATATATATTTATATATATATGTAGAGGTATCAGTACCGTGTTAGCCGAGCTTCAATAATCAAAAAATAAATAGATGATACCGTTCTGTGGCTAACGAAATGCTTTTATTTGTGCGAGCTTTCGAGATACACTGATCTCTTCTTCCGGCGATGTTACAATGAATGAAGCAAAAGGTATACTTAAAAACAGTGTCTCTTGGAATGTTATCTGTGCTGCTCCTTCCCCCGGTGTGGATGTGTTTTATGGCTAGAGGTGTCAAAAGGTTACTGAAAGCAAGTGTAGAAAGAGTGTGTATGTGTATCAGTGTGAATAAAAATGAATGGAGAGCCCACAGTATATACAGTGCTTTACACAAGGTGTGTGTGGAGTGGGAGTGGATATAAATGGTGTGGGTGGGTGTGGAAATGTGAGAGTTTATAGCACAACTAAAAGTGTGTGTGGATACTTAGTGGTCCCTATTGGTGTATAGGGATGGAAAAACAAGGAGTATTAGTATGTGTGAGAGACAGCTGTGTGTGCATACATATAGCACAGTATGTATAGACATGGCCTTTAGCGCTCATGGGACGAGAGTTCACTAGTGTCAGTAATGACTCATAAAACTTCGATCTCTGTTTAGGCCACTGCTAAGTGTCCCGAACAGTTGCATAAATTTGTATTCATGCAACCGTCTCTCGTTCGGGGTTTTAAGATTACCTTTGAGTATGGCAACCCTCAGATCGTTCATCTTATGGCCAGAGTCAGAGAAATGTTCGCCAACAGGACTGTCTCTTGTACCTCTTGTGATGCTGTGGCGATGCAGGTTCATTCTCTTGTTTAGCCCCTGCCCTGTCTCACCTATGTAGTAGCATCCCCCTCTCGTAACATCGCCGGAAGAAGAGATCAGTGTATCTCGAAAGCTCGCACAAATAAAAGCAATTCGTTAGCCACAGAACGGTATCATCTATTTATTTTTTGATTATATATATATATATATATAATCTCATAGATTTTCCATAGGATTCATTGGAAGTGATAACGTTGAATTTCACAAAATAACCCACCATGACATGAAACATTTGTTAAAACTGTAAACCTTACATGACCCATTTTGATGTCTAAAGCCACTGGCTTCACAATAGAAGATGAGATACTATGAATAGTCTATGTAAGAAATCAAAGGCAACAAGTTATATATAAGGAATGATAAATAAATGATGATGATTATAATAATAATAATAATAATAATAATAATAAATGTACACATTACATTTATAGATATAGAAAAGGTATATCTAGTCATGCAAATGTATAAATTATGTTTCTATCATCTGTGTATTAAACAGATTTATGTCGGGAAGAAAATGATTTGATATCAGATGTAAAATGACATGAATATACTACAAACAGTATTACATATTTTGAAATATATTCTTTACCGCATAAACCTGAAATAGTGCACAGACCCATCATTTGCCTCTTGCAGTTGGTACTACTTGGTAGTTATCCTGGTGGTGTAGAGAGAATTTGCAGAAGCCTACTATTGCTTGTGATTGCTGACACCAAATCCTTGGTGCTTAGGGCATCATGCAGTAAGCAGCGAAAAAATGCATTAGCCACTTTAGCAATTAGCCATGTTTTTGGCGTGTTAAACTTGCTGTACAGTATGTTGTAAGGGGCGAATCCCTGGTGAATGAATTAGCCACCACCATTTGATAAAATGGCTAGTAACCGGTGGCGAGACGGCTGCCTGGCGAGAAGCTGCCGAGAAGCGGTCCCCTGCCGAGATGTGTTTGCAGCAGAGAGAGATCCGCTGCTCTCTCGGCGCAAATATCAGCACATTAAAAATTATTTTAAAAACCATTTTTATTCATAGTGTACATGTACAGGGGGTCTCCGGAGCTGAACCGCATTGGTTTCAGGTCCGGGGACCCCCTGCTTCCCGAGATACAGGCCCCTTTATGAGGTGCCGGTATCCCTCTGCATTTAAAGGTCCCGATCACGTGAACGCGGATTGTAAACAAAGCATAGGGATACCGGCACCCCATAAAGGGGCCTGTATCTCGGGAAGCAGGGGGTCCCCGGACCTAAAATCAAAGCGGTCCAGCTCCGGAGCCCCTCTGCACATCTACACTATGAGTAAAACACCCATATCAATAAAGACTTGTTCCTTACCTTTGCGGCTATCTGCTATGGTAGCGAAGCAGCATGAATATTTTTTTAATAATACTGTACATTGAGCAGGGGGTCCCCCGAGCTGAACCGCATAGCTTTGTGGACCAGGAACCCCCTGGTTCCCGAGTTACAGGCCCCGGTATGAGTGATCGGGTGGGCAGTGTCGCCGCCATGTTTATAGCGTCCCATATGCTACGTGCACGCAATAAACATGGCGTCGACACTGTAACCGATGCCCCAAACCGGGACCTGTAACTCGGGAAGCAGGGGGTCTCTGAGCCACAAATCAATGCGGTTCAGCTCAGGGGACCCTCTTCTCCCGCACAATATTATTAAAATACATTAATGCTGCTTCATTACCATAGCGGATAGCCGCTAAGGCAATGAAGGGGTAAACGCATAATAGTATGTTTATTGGGGACAATTGCCCCCAATAAACATAGCAATACACAACATACAATACAGTAATGGGCAACATTACTATTATCCACAAATGAATAATAGTGCAGTTGTCCATTTAAAATACATACAGAACAATAAATACATTAAATACATATAGAACTCACCCATGTCCGGCTGCCACAATAAAGGTCATCCTCATCTTCATTCTGCCCATGCCCCATCCACTTCTGCAAAACAGACACAAGAATAAAAACATCCAATGTATTGTCCCCTAACCCTTTAATCACCATAGCGGTTATTAACCGCTACAGTCATTAAGGGGTTAACCCACCCTCACCCACATACCCTCCCCCACTAAACCCCCCACCCCCTGATGCCTAACCACCCTCACCCACTTCCCACAAGGGAGTCCTACCACATACCCTTGGGGCCAATACCCCCACCCCCACCCCAACACATACATTCCAATAATGTGCCAAATAACTATTATCCACATAGGGATAATATATTATTTGGCCATTATTAAACACATTAAATACCATAGTAAAATAAAGAAAATTCTACTAACCTCATCAATAAGAAGGCCCCGTCGCCAGCATCATCATTGTGGTCCGTTGCCAAAATAATACATAGCCAATACATTGCAATGACATTCACATATCAATGAACCCCTTAATCACCTTATCGGGTACTAACCTGAAAGGTTATTAAGGGGTTAAGCCATCCTGCCAATGGCAATACCACTTATCCATAACATCCTCAATGAAATACAATTCCATTTCCAAAACAAATCTAATGTAATTATCCAATCTAAAGCACCAAATGCCAATCAAAAGTCTCAAATGCCACTTGAAACATTGCATTTACATTGTATACATGCTCAGTGGTCGACAAATCACCCAAAACTCTACTCGCCACACAAAAAAAATCTACTTGCCACCTAGTACCAAACGTGTGCTGCTTGGGCCAATAGGAGCTCGCCACGATGTTAAATCCACTCGCCCGGGGCGAGCAAATGTATAGGTTTGTCGAACAAACATGCTGCATAAAATGTAAGTTACATGTAGATGCTGCAAATCAATGTTAACAATACAATATTTCAAATAAAATAGCATTACATCAAAAGAAGTATACTATGTAATCCAATAAAGTCACCATCAATCAATTAACATACATGAATTACATCCCAAAACAATTAAAATAGCATCCATACCAATTACACAATTAACTATAGCAACCGTTACATAGAACAAGTTACCATCATACAAAATAGGACACCAACAATTACAATATACTAAAGCAAGCCTCACCATTACCTACAGTACAGCATAGAAGCCCAAAAATTACATCTATCTAATTATAAAATACATTGAACACACATCTATGCATAGCAGCATAGCCACAATCATTTACAATACTGCAAAGAAAGCTTTTACAACACTATCATTTCTTACCCTGTATGTATATATCTCTCTATACATACATACTGTGACAGAAACCAGGGGTTGGTAATAAACTCCATATACAGGGCTCCCAGGATACTGAACAGTTTCTGTCCTGTCTAAGCTGAACAGGGCAGCCTCGTGGTACAGGCACTCCATTCCACAGTTTGTCTGCTGCCTGTTTTCTGTCACCTGTCATGCTGATTAGAGTTCAGGTATATAAGACCTGTTTCCTGTTTCCTCTGGGCCCCCGCCCAAGAGCCTGGAAGGCTGCTGAACTGCAGAGGGGTGAGAAAGCCTCTTTCCCAAATCGCTTCATTCATTCTGTTAGTTTGTCTAAAGACTGCAAAGGTACTTATTTTGTTGGTGGAAGTGGACAAGCCACTTCCAACTCTGAGTCAGGGACATCTAAGTTTAAGTTATCGCTCAGACGAGCAGCTTTTTGTTTGGCTTTGTTTTCTGTTTAAACTGTGGCAGTCTCAGTGCCTGGGACTGAATAAACCAGGCATAGCCTGTTTAAAGGAACAGTACGTGACGTCTCATCATTTAACCTACCCTAAAAGACCGTGTTCTAACAGTCCCGGACAGACGGCGGAGCCCCGGAGTAAGCCGTTTGTCACATATGGTGGAGAATGCGGGCAGAACACTAAAAGGTCTGGGGGTTAAAGAACTTTAAAGAAAAAAAAAAAAAAAGGTTTTTTTTTCTCTCTCTCCAAACAAGATGGAAGACGTGGTGAGTGCGCTGGTACGCAATGTCGCTGTCCAGAGAGACGCGAATGAAGCCCTGCAACAGGCGAATGCAAACCAGCAAGAGACAAACCGCTTGCTGAAAGAGGAGCAACAGCGGTTCGCTCAGGGCTTACAGCAGGAACTCGAGATCCTGAGGGAGACTATCAGTAACCTTCCACTGGCAGCGGCAGCCCCAGTTCCGAAAATGACCAGGGCAAGCCACTACCTTCAGAAGATGGGACCCTCGGATGATGTGGAAGCCTATCTTCTCACGTTTGAACGCACGGCACAGAGAGAGGGATGGCCAGAAGCTGAGTGGGCTAGTCTAATCGCACCCTTCCTAAGCGGCGAACCCCAGAAGGCTTACTTTGATCTAGAGCCAGCCGAAGCTAACGTCTATGCAAAATTGAAGTTCGAGATCCTCGCCCGCCTCGGCGTAACCACGGCTGTTCGCGCCCAAAGGTTTCACGCATGGTCCTTCACGATGGATAAAGCCACCCGAAGCCAGATGTATGACCTCATCCACCTCGCCCGGAAGTGGCTACAACCCGAGATCAACTCAGCAAGCCACATCGTGGAACGGTTGGTCATGGACAAGTTCTTGAGGAAACTTCCCTCTGCCTTACGCCATTGGGTCAGTCGGAGTGACCCCCACAATGCGGATGAGCTTGTGGCCCTCGTAGAAAGGTACAATGCAGCAGGAGAGCACCCGCAACCCACAGTCGTGGAGCAACCCCACTACCCGAGGTTCCAGGACTCTTCCAGAGACGGTAAAAGGGTACCGGGGTTAAGGGGAGCTGAAGAGCGGCGACCACCTTCACGCAGCACCAGCAACAGTGGTTCGCACACTAAGGGCAATAGCCAACATGGGGAGCCGGGAAAAGGCTCTAAGTGGGACACAGACTATGTACCTAAATGTGTAAATTGTCATGAGAGGGGCCACACAGCAAAAATCTGCCCACTAAATGAGGAGCCCATGCAATGCAACAGCGTGGAACCTTATTCGCTGTTGTCCCAATGTATGGGCCCTAGCCCAGAGGACCCCTTGAATAACCATCTGTGGGCATTTGTAAAGGTTAATGGTAAGAGGGTTCGGGCACTTCTTGACTCCGGGAGTATGGTCACACTAGTGTCCGAATACCTATTGCCCATTAAGAAGAAACAGGTAAACAGTTCACAAAGAGTGGCAATTTGTTGTATACATGGGGATAATCATGAATATTCCACTGTTGATGTTTTTTTTGAAACAGAATTTGGTTCTTTAGATTTCAAGGTGGGTGTTGTACCCAAACTGGCACATGATGTGTTAATAGGGACCGACTTTCCCCATTTTCTAAAAATGTGGTCCCCAGCTCAGAATAGCGCCCAGAGTTCAATAGCAGACCATAACGAAGTGTTAGAAGAAACAAATCCTTTCCCTTTTTCAGAAATGGAGGTTGACGAGGGCCCAAATAAGAAAGGGGAAAAGGAGGAGTGCTGTGAAATTCCCTTCCCCATCACTACTTTGGTAGGGAATACCCCAAATCAAGATGTTGATCAGGCACTTACCACCCCAGTACAGGATAAGACCCTCACTGACCTAGAGGTCAGTCCTGGGAGTTTTAAGAAGGCCCAGTGGGAGGACCCCACATTAGCGGTAGCAAGGGGAAATATACGGGACCAGAATAGTACTCATGGCCAACCAGATAGGTCACTTGCTTACCCCTACTTCGAGGTAGAGAACGACCTAGTATATCGGGTTGATAAAAGAAAATCAGTTACAACTAAACAATTGTTGGTACCACGGACATTCCGTAACGTAGTATTACACCTCGCACATAGTCATCCATTGGGGGGACACCTAGGGGTGGAAAAGACAAAAGAAAAGGTTCTCCGAAGCTTTTATTGGCCTGGGGTTCTGGCAGAAATTACAAACTATTGTTCCTCATGCCCAGAATGTCAGATCACCGCCCCGTTCAAAGCATACCGCAGCCCATTGGTACCCCTTCCCATAATAGAGGTACCATTTGACCGGATTGCTATGGATCTAGTAGGACCCCTAATAAAGTCTGCTAGGGGACATCAGCATATATTGGTAATATTAGATTATGCTACCCGATATCCGGAGGCAGTTCCCCTACGTAGCACCTCTGCTAAAAACATAGCAAAAGAGTTAGTACTTCTGTTTTCCCGGGTCGGAATTCCTAAAGAGATCTTATCTGACCAGGGAACACCATTTATGTCCCAAGTAACAAAAGAGCTATGTAAACTCCTAAAAATCAAGCATCTCAGAACCTCAGTCTATCATCCACAAACAGATGGTTTAGTGGAAAGGTTCAATAAAACCTTAAAGAGCATGTTACGCCGGGCGGTCGATAAGGATGGGAAAAACTGGGACTGTTTGTTACCATACCTGTTATTTGCCATTAGGGAAGTTCCCCAGTCATCCACAGGCTTCTCCCCGTTTGAACTATTGTATGGCCGACATCCAAGGGGCTTACTGGATATAGCCAAAGAAACTTGGGAACACGAGGTTACCCCTTACAGAAGTGTAATAGAGCATGTTGCCCAAATGCAGGACCGCATTGCTGCAGTCCTACCCATAGTGAGGGAACACATGGAGAAAGCTCAAGAAGCACAAAGGAATACGTATAATAAGGGTGCTAGGGTCAGAATTTTTTTTCCAGGTGATAGGGTACTAGTTCTGGTTCCCACCGTGGAGAGTAAATTCCTTGCTAAATGGCATGGGCCATATGAGGTCTTGGAAAGAGTGGGAGAAGTAAATTATAGGGTAAGGCAGCCAGGTAGGAGGAAACCTGAGCAAATTTACCATATAAACCTACTCAAGCCCTGGAAAGATAGAGAGGTCTTGTTAACCCTAGTACCCCCAGGTCCGTCAGAGAATCAAGAAACTGACCCAGAGGTTAGCATAGCTGAAACACTGTCCGTGCATCAGAAACGAGAGGTCCAGAGTTTAGTGAGAAGGAACAAAGAAATCTTCTCTACACAGCCAGGTAAAACTAACGTAATTAAACATGACATAGTCTCTGAACCGGGGGTCCGAGTTAACCTTAAACCGTACCGAATCCCAGAGGCCAAGAGAGAGGCTATAAGTTTAGAGGTTAAAAAAATGCTAAAACTAGGCGTAATTGAGGAATCCCAAAGTGGGTGGAACAGCCCTATAGTTTTAGTCCCAAAGCCAGACGGTACAACAAGGTTTTGTAATGACTACCGGAAACTAAACGCGGTGTCAAAATTTGATACTTATCCTATGCCCAGGGTGGATGAACTTGTAGAGAGACTGGGCAAAGCCCGATATCTCACAACCCTAGACCTAACAAAAGGGTACTGGCAGGTTCCCCTCACAGAAAGGGCAAAAGAAAAAACAGCCTTCTCAACCCCAGACGGCCTCTTTCAATATAAGGTGCTGCCTTTTGGCTTACATGGAGCTCCCGCCACATTCCAAAGAATGATGGATAGAATTTTAAAACCACATGTTCGGTACGCTGCCGCCTACCTGGATGATGTGGTAATCCATAGTGAAGATTGGCAGTCCCACCTTCCAAAGGTCCAAGCTGTGCTCGACGCAGTTCGGTCTGCTGGACTAACTGCTAACCCCGCTAAATGCACTATTGGTCTGGAGGAGGCCAAGTATCTTGGGTATTCTATTGGTAGAGGGTTACTCAAACCACAAACACTCAAAGTAGAGGCGATACTAAATTGGCCAAGGCCAGTCACAAAAAAACAAGTAAGGACCTTTTTGGGGTTAATTGGCTACTATAGGAGGTTTATTCCCAATTTTGCAACTAAGGCAACCCCACTAACCGACCTCACAAAAGCAAGAGGACCGCTAATGGTAAAGTGGTCCCCCGAAGCCGAACAGGCCTTTAGAAGCCTGAAAGAAGCTCTCTGTGCCCAACCAGTGTTGGTCACACCTGACTTCTCCAAAGAGTTCGTAGTCCAAACCGACGCATCTGAGGTAGGGCTGGGGGCGGTACTCTCCCAGGAGTCTCAAGGGGAGGAGCACCCCATCCTTTATTTAAGTAGGAAACTAAATCCCCAGGAGAAAAATTACTCCATAGTCGAGAAAGAGTGTCTCGCAATAAAGTGGGCTGTAGAGACACTCAAGTATTATCTGTTGGGGAGAAAGTTCCGATTGGTCACAGATCATGCACCCCTTACCTGGATGTGTCAAAATAGGGAGAAGAACGCTAGGGTGACCAGGTGGTTCCTAAGCCTACAGCCCTTTAAATTTTCTGTGGAACACAGGTCGGGGCACAAACATGGCAATGCCGACGGGTTGTCAAGGATGCACTCCCTAATATCCATGGTCGCTCACCCCTCGAGGTCTGAGCTGGGGGGGAGGATATGTGACAGAAACCAGGGGTTGGTAATAAACTCCATATACAGGGCTCCCAGGATACTGAACAGTTTCTGTCCTGTCTAAGCTGAACAGGGCAGCCTCGTGGTACAGGCACTCCATTCCACAGTTTGTCTGCTGCCTGTTTTCTGTCACCTGTCATGCTGATTAGAGTTCAGGTATATAAGACCTGTTTCCTGTTTCCTCTGGGCCCCCGCCCAAGAGCCTGGAAGGCTGCTGAACTGCAGAGGGGTGAGAAAGCCTCTTTCCCAAATCGCTTCATTCATTCTGTTAGTTTGTCTAAAGACTGCAAAGGTACTTATTTTGTTGGTGGAAGTGGACAAGCCACTTCCAACTCTGAGTCAGGGACATCTAAGTTTAAGTTATCGCTCAGACGAGCAGCTTTTTGTTTGGCTTTGTTTTCTGTTTAAACTGTGGCAGTCTCAGTGCCTGGGACTGAATAAACCAGGCATAGCCTGTTTAAAGGAACAGTACGTGACGTCTCATCATTTAACCTACCCTAAAAGACCGTGTTCTAACAGTCCCGGACAGACGGCGGAGCCCCGGAGTAAGCCGTTTGTCACAATACATACATACATACATACATACATACATACATACATACAGTGGCAAGAAATGATTGAGCCCACGCTCTGATTGGCTGGCGTACCATGTGAGGCCGGCCATGTTTCTTTTAATGACGTAATCTTAAAGGCAATTGAAGCAAAGCCATTCTGATTGGCTGTGCTTTCCTTGCCTTTAAGTGACGTCATCATTTTATTTGCATCGGCCAAAACACATGGTTTTCACGGCCCAATCAGGGCCGTGGGAACAATGACGAAAATGTGACGTCATAGGCCTTTAAAAGCCTATGTCGTCTCATTTTGAAGCCAGACGCCGAGGAGGAAGGACCTCCGGAGAAGAAAGAAGACCAGGGCGTGGCAGCAGATGGGAAGAAGACCCCGGAAGGAGATAGAAGAATAAAGATGAAGATGGATTACATGTAGAAGAGCCCTGGATTGCGGTGTTTTATTATTTTAATGTTTATTATTTTCTGGTTTATTATTTTATGGGTTCCTGTTCGTGGATTGGTTCGTGAGTAAGCTGATCAACGGGAGTCGGTGAGTGGGTCAAGTAATGGTAAGTTAACGAAAGAAATGTATTTAATGTAACTGTCTTTATTTTTTATTTTTTCATGTGTTTATTTCTTTTTTGTTCTCACAACCCAGGGGGAGCATAAAGAAAAAAACAACAGAGAAAATAGAAACTAAGTGCAGACTGTAAGTAATAATATAGCAATGTGAAGTGAAACTTGGCTCTAGTGTGCAGCCTACTCACAGGATAGCAGTAAGTTTAGGGCAGTGACAGGATCTGTGGAATCAGTAGTGTTGTACAGGTGTAGTCAGGATACCTCTCACATTCATCAGGTGGATAGGAACATTGAAGAGCAAAAAGAAATCTCCATGGTGCAGATCAATATAAAAAGGATAACCGCCTGTCCCTGGAGGTGATTCCTTCATTACCACAGTGTGGAGCGGACAAGCAGCTGCGGTGCGTGAGCGGTGAGCGGTGGCCACATCCTGACACTCCTGAGTCACTTGTTATAGTGCTAAATGCTTGTTTTTGATTTTGATATTGTAAGTGCGCATTTTTTAAACTACATTATAAAGTAATCTTTTTTATATTGATCTGCACCATGGAGATTTCTTTTTACTCTTCCATGTTCCTATCCACCTGACTCCCTTGTGGGTAGTGGGTGAGGGTGGTTAGGCCTCAGGGGGTGGGGGGGGTAGTGGGGGAGGGTATGTGGGTGAGGGTGGGTTAAAACCTTAATGACTGTAACGGTTAATAACCGCTATGGTGATTAAGGGGTTAGGGTACATTACATTGGATGTATTTATTCTTGTGTCTGTTTTGCAGAAGCGGATGGGGCATTAGCAGGATGAAGATGAGGATGGCCTTCATCGTGGCAGCCGGACATGGGTGAGTGCTACATGTATTTAATGTCTTTATTGTTCTGTATGTATTTTAAATGGACATATGCACTATTATCCATTTGTGGATAATAGTCATTGTGCCCATTACTATACTGTATGTTAGGGGGGTATAGGTGTTGTTGGGGTAATATATATATATATATATATATATATATATATATATATATATATATATATATATAATTATTTCTTTAGTTAGTGTGGGGCTGTTGTGTGTGTCTTCTTTTTATTGTGGGTAGCGGGGATGGGTGAAGGGGGTATTAGCCCCAACAGTGGTTTGTTTAGGGCTTGCGGGTGGGTAGCGGGAGGCCTTAACCCCTTCATGACCGTAGCAGTATTAACTGCTACGGTCGTGAAGGGGTTAAGTGCACTCGCAACCCCCCCGCAAGCCCTAAACAAACAACAAGGGCCAAATACCCCATTCGCCCAGCACCGCTACCCACAATAAACCTGGCACGGCTGTTTAACCCCTTCATTGCCTTAGCGGTTAGCTGCTAAGGTAATGAAGTGGCCTTTAAATGCATTTTTCCTGCCTCGGATGCATGGAGACCCCCGGCATCAATCCCAGCCAGGAAAAAGGCCTGATTTTTTCTAAGTGCCGATTCGCCACTCATCCGCAGCCTCTCACAATCAACTTGCCAACTTTTCATTGCGTGGCTGATTCGGCAGAAATACGCCATTCTAGAATGGCGAATAGCTCCGCTTAGCTTCTCGCCACTACTAGAATACAGCGTGGCGAAAAATATTTCTATTTTTGGCGGAAAGTGCCTTCTCGCCTCGCCACCGGCGGGAAAAAAAAACCGCCAACCAAACTGGCGGTTTTTTTGATTCCCGCCACTTTCTCGCCCCTTACTGAATAGGGATAGGCATTTTGGGCGGGAAAGTGGAGAGAATTGCCTTTCCGCTGCTTACTGCATGAACCCCTTAGTCTGTAAGATGTGATAGTCCAAAGCATCTTCCTTCGTATGGAAAATACCATTGTTCAAACATTGACTTATCTGTCAATAGCATCAAGGTAAAGATGGGTTACTAATTGCACTACAGATGTACTTACTGTTCCTGTGACCTCGGTAAAAACATGAAATGCATAGCACTTAATTGCATGCCAAAGCCCTGTGACCTTGGTTACACCGTGGCTGTCCAGTGGTGTCTTGCGACTTTCGTAGTTCTTTGAATTAATGACAGGTTATACTAGTGTGTAGGTACAGATGTAGCAAGACTTAACGTCTTTGGCGCCCCCCACCTGCAACCACAATGGCACTGAAAAACAAAAGCTGCAGGGGTCCTGTTGAGAAGCATGGACACCCCAGAGTGCGATCACAGAAGGCACTGTCTCCAGCACCACAGACTTTTGGTTGTTCGTCCGCGGTGCTTGGGTCAGTAAGTCTTCTTACATCCGTATGCTAAATTCAATGTATTCTGAGGCTAGTACTACAGTCATGCATGTTCTGTATAGTACGCTATAAGAAAAGCGCCGACATCCATGACCCTCTTTAGATTCACATACACTCTTTCAATGCTAGACATCTAAAGATACCCTACACTGACATTTATTAAAAAGAAGCAAAAACCAGAGGGACCTAATCACCAAACTTCAATAAAATCAGTGCAATGCCGGGCGACTTTGCATTGTTTTATCGCGCTATAAAACATCTGTGTCAAAACAATATTTACTAAGAAAAAAAATTAAAGTTTGGTAAAAAAAAATGCAACATCGCACTGTTTTTTTTCTCTAAGTGTTATTGCACGGTAACTGTTTGTTTAAACTGCAGTCTGGAAGAGCTGCACGGAGAAGCTGCGTCTGGGTAATTCTCAGCTCTTACAGGCGATTGTGCAGTTTAAATATTAATTTTAATATTAGTGTATGGGAGCAGGGGGTCACCTGAGCTGAACCGCATTGATTTCAGCCTCGGGGACACCCTGCTTCCCAAGTTACAGGCCCCGGTATCGGGTGCCGGTATCTCTGCCATTTTAAAATCCTCCACGTCACGTGACCAGGGGATTTAAATACTACAGGAGATACATGCACCCTATTCCTGTACCGGGGCCTGTAACTCAGGAAGCAGTGGGTCCCTGAGGCTGAAATCAATGTGTTTCAGCTCAGGAGAACCCCTGCTCCCACACACTAGTATTAAAAAAAAACCAACATTACCGTAGCGGCTAGCCGCTAAGGTAATGAAGCTGCTTTAATGCGATTTGTACTAATAGTGTACGGGAGCAGGGTTTTTTATAAGCTGAACTGCATTCATTTCAGCCTTGGGGACCCCCTGCTTCCCGAGTTATAGGCCCCGGTATGGGGTGCCGGTATCTCCTGTGTGTTTAAATCTCCCATGTCACGTGACCGGGAGATTTAAACATTGCGGGGATAGCGGCACCCTGTTCCCGTAAACTTTTAGTAAAAATCCCATTAAAGCAGCTTCATTACCTTAGCGGCTGGCCACTAACCCCTCAATCGCCTTAGCGGTTAATAACCGCTATAGTAATTAAGGGGTTAACCCCTTCCCCACTACCCACCCTGGAGGCCTAACCATCCTCCCCAGGGCAACTACCCCCATCCTCCACCCCCACTACCTATTTATTGGCACAGTATTAAACCATGGCCATGCTATGCCACTATGGCAGCCAATGGGCAACCTAAAAAAATAAACAATCAACAAAAATCTAAAACAATTAAATAAATCCCACTACAAATCCAAAACAATTAAATGAAATCAACCAGAAATTCAAAACAATAACAATTAAATAAAAACAAACATTTGCAACAAAATACATTGCTTGTCACTGTGCATAGCTACAACCTTAAAGGTGCATAGCTAAACACATTGGCAGTCAATGGGCAACCTAAAAAAAAACAACACAATTTTTTTCCAAAAATAACATACAATCAATGTTTTTCTTACCTTTGATGTCTTCACCCTCTGTTATTCCGAATACAACAGGATAAATAAACAAATAAACCAATTTATCTGTGGCATATGGTTTCAACACCACATGACACATTTAACTTACAGTAAGGTGTGACCTAGTCACTGTCAATTTTTAATGATGCTCTACTCTGTCAACCAAATGACACGTGATTTATACTCATGTAGCGCACTTTCCACCGCCTGGAGATATGGTGGCTACGGTGTGTGGTGCATTACCTGTGGCTCACAGGAGGCCTGAACCTCCGTCGCACGGAGCCTGGGGTGTACCTGATCCATCTGGTGACAGCGCCTACACCTGCAAGGGATCCTAACTTGGTGTGATAAGCCCCTTACAGGAACAATATATATAGAATATAGAATGAACTCCAAAAAGAACCGAAGCTCTAAAATATGCAAAAAGGAACTCTAGATAATAATGAATAATCTCTAAATCCTGCCAGCGATCAAGCCAAATTAACCATAGAAGCGTATAAGAAAGCTTCACTGTGTGCCAAATGGACTTAACATCAGTAAAGGGGCTAGAATGTGGTAGGGAGATGGAGGTAAACCGGTGAGCCCACTAGATGGAGTGCCCCTTGATAGCCAAACTATACACTCAGCCACTACCCTCACTAAGTCCTAGCGTCCTAAGCACAATCAGAGAGCCCATGAAGGCGTTGTATCAGGAGGCTAATGATCAATGTGCAGCATCGCGTGCTCAAGCCCGGGATCCGAGTAGAAAAAATGCTGAAATGGCGGTTCCCAGCTGTCCGTAAAGATAAGTTCAAAAACCAAGCGTAATTAGTAAAAAAAAGTTAATTTTAATGTGTACTAGAAAACTACAAACATGCCACAAAGTAGCCCTGATGCGTTTCGTCCCGCCAATGGGACTTTGTCAAAGAGTAACTGGTGTAGCCACAAGTGATTCTTATATGGTAATGCTCAGTATCTGATTGGTAGAAAATAATTGGTGTGTCAGAAAAGTCACACCTGATACATAATAATAACAACTAATACACAGAAGGGTGTGTATACAAATACCCCTAACATAGATAACTAAGCAGCCAAATGGCAAAAATCACTGGTGGCTAGGAAAACAACAATTAATGTGGAACATAGAAAAACATACATTTAAAAACAGAACTAATAATAGCATAGATGGCTCATTAAAAAGATAACCATTAAAGCTATACTTAGAACACCAGTAACTAGATGGCAATATTGAAAGCAACAACAAGAAAAATAATAATAGTAACTGAATTTATAACAACATAGTTAAATGACTAAATATAAACATAATTAAATAGATGATTGAAAGAAGAAAACAAAAGAATGAACATATGAAAATATAAACATAAATATGACATAATAATAAAAATAGAAAAACAAAATATATCGTGCAAAGAATGTATAAACAATAAAATAATAATAATAATAACAACCGATAAATGAAAAAATATATATTAAATCTTAAACCATACACAATAAACAATAAACAATAAATGGACCAAGAGTATGAACTATGGAAAGGACAAAGTATATAATGGATGAATAAATAAACTTATTGATCCTTAAATCAGACAAACGTATTGATCCTTAAATCAGACAAACAATGATGGGAATACCATGAACACTTTAATTGGTCAAAAAATTCCGTACAGGAACAATACCAATTATACACACACTCAAGTATATACTAACAACCTTTACTGAACACACTATAACTGTACCCAGTATAACCCAGTAAAATATGCCCAACCCAGTACCACCAATGAGTGTCCCCAAAGTACATAGCGTGCTTGGCACCAATATACTGATATCCTTCTCCCACAATGTCAGAGCCCACCCAAAAGTGTTGGAGATAGCGCTATCTCGTGAAGTTTTGGTGCACTTAGTTGGGTACCTGCCCGGAGCTCCAGCATGAGACTCATAGAGACTGAGAAACAAGTCCTCAAGGATCAAAGAGTATGAGAATCATAGAGACTGAGAATCAAGTCCTCCAGGATCATAGAGAATGAGAATTATAGAGACTGAGAATTTGATTTGCTTTGGACTCATCAGAGGGTGGCAGATTGGGGTCAGCTGGGGTGATTTTTTTGTATTATGTCTTTGTTGGGGGGTATATATACTGGGCTTATACTCAGTTATTTCATGCCTTGTCTCTTAAGAAAAACCTATTTAGGTCGAAACGTTGTGGCGCAATAAATTAGTTTGATAAAATCCGTAGAGCGTTGGATTCCCTTTTTCCTGAGTAGTGCCTTGGAATATTTTTGACAGGTACTCCTTGAACCAGCAGCATCGGTAAACTGTATGTACTTCATTTTTCAAATTTGGTGTTCAGCATTACAGTGTGTGTTGAGGAGGTTAGGTAGAGAAGAGGGGAGGGGGTTGTTTGGTGGCCATTACTTGCCAATGTGGCTATATGTGACCTGTTGAAGGCATAGATTACAACAGTGACAATCAATGGATTAAATAGCTAGAGTTTTTTTTTAATTGTAATGCATTTTTTATTGTAGTGTATTTGAGTGTCTTGCACTGTATTGATCACTTGAATGGCAAAAGCACTTTTACCCATCTTTGGCTAATAGCACTTTTATCCATTCCTGTGTGATGTTGGTGGTAGAGGGGTGGCTGAAGGGGTTGGTTGACCCTGGGTGGGTGTATAGGCCTTGCAGGAGGGGATAACCCCTTCATTACCTTAGCAGTTGTAAGGTCCTTACCTGTAATCCCTCTCAGGAGGGCCTAAACACCCACCCCATGGCAACTATGAGGTGTTATTTGGTCCGTGGTGGGTGTTTAGGCCTAACTTTTTGGCAGAGGGAGGGTATAACTCCTTAATTACCTTAGTGGTACTAATGAAGGGATTAACTCCTCCCGCAACCCTCCAAGTAGGCCTAACCACCCACCCAGGGGCAAGTACAAGCTTCACCCACCTCTCTTCCACCAATACACCGGGCACTGATATTTAACCCCTTCAATACATTAACGGTTAGCCACTAAGGAAATAAAGCTGGCTCTAAATTTATTTTTATTACATTTGGGGGTGTCCAGAGACCCCATGCTTCAATCTGATGTTGTAACAATATTTTCTCTGCTTTATATGTAAATTGTGAATCCCATCTCATCACCTTTCATGTGCAAAAGAGCAGAATCTGCAAGTTGCAGCCACAATGTGCATCTCGGAGCTATCTGAATAGCTTGATTTGTCAAAAAATGTGTTTGAGAATTTTTGGAGCAACGTACGGTTGGTCTGAGCGGGACTGCTATCGATCGGGAAGAAGCAGTTTTCAGGCGAGTTTGGCATGTTATCGGAACTCTCTGAATAGCTACACATGCAAACTCGCTTGAAAAGTGCATAAAACTGTCGATACTGTAAGTCACTTATCAGAGTTTACTGAATAGGCTCCTATGTAGTATGTACAGTTTTCATCCAAACTATAAGCTCTTCATCAGTACACCATGTGTAGGGCAGAGGTACTGTATGATTAGCTACATGTGTGAGCAGCACAGCTCTGTGACAGTAGCGCTATCCAACATCTGAGCTAGTTCAATCCTGGAGCTTCTTCCCTAATAGCAGAGATTCTGGTTTCTGCTCCTGTTGGGACTGACACTGGTACCCCCTTCAATACAAGGGGGCTTAAGCTTATTAATATATGTAACCCATGTTCCCCCCCCCCAGATGCAGATGTCTATCTAGGGCGTAGTGAGGGCTGGCTACATGTACTTGGGTTGTGCGTACCTGCTTGGAACAAGAGGGCCTGAGTCTCCCACGTTGGTGTTGGGGACAACAGGGCCAGGCTTCTGGGCTAATCGCCCTCATCCTTTAGCGGTGCAGCGCCTCCATTCTCTATAATCCCCAGGGATATGGGGTAGGACCCTTACAGAGAAAGAACCCTGGTCCCAGGGTGAATGCTCCAGAACTCACACACAGTCTTAGGTAAAAAAGCAGCAATGTCTTTATTCTTTGGTAACACTTTGAGATAGTACACAGCAGTTCATACACTTCAGCAGGGCTCCCAATTGTGATCCCTCCTTCTCTCCTTTCCTTCTCCTCCAGACTGTATCCCTGCAGGATGGTCTGGATGGGGCCTCAATAACCCTGCCTCCACTCCACAGGGTAGGCCCTAGGAGTGAGGCTAGATATCCTTCCCCTCACCCCCTAAACAGGTTGAGGGGCATTGGTCCACCTCTATAGTCCTGTCCGCTCTACTCAGAGGGGCTCTGAGGTCTCTTCCAAGCACCGTTCTCACTCTACATGTGGTCTCTCAGTTCATTCATAGCTCTGCTGGGCCCTATTTCGCTTCAGACCAGCATGGCACTTCTAGCTCACAGGATATCACTCCACAGACTGACAGGTTGAACGCTCAACCTTCACAGGGTCATCTCTCTCTCAGCACTCCACTCCAACGAGGCAGCTTTCAGAACTCCTCAACCTACTTACACCCACACACACAGGACAGCCCACTAAATAGAGTTCAGCCCCACCCCTCATGATGTCAGCAGGACCTCCCCTCTGTCTAGGCCTGCACAGAGTCAGGGGGCCCCTCCTCTATCACTCCAGGCAGGGCTTGAAGGGGGAAAACCCATGGTCACTTCTGGCGCCTGCCCTTACCAGGGCTTACTCCAGTAGGAGAAGGATAAGTAGCCCGTTCTTACTTACAGGGGGCTACATATAGGTATTATGAAAATGTTTTTGGAGGTGTGCGGTTTGAGTCATTAAAATATATTTTACATACTTCATTAGCATATCTCACAGTTATCTACAATGTTCTCCTTTTGGAGCTCAGGTGTTTCTCCATATGTTATTTAGAAGGAGATTTGAGGTGATATATAAAGTGCTTTGGACTCTACTAAGATAGCCCTCTCTCCCCTCTTATTTCACATATTTTTGTGTCTGGAGGGAGTGAACGCCAGCTTTAGGTATGACCTAAATAACGTCAGGTTAAATCCCTGAATAGCCTTCAGTGCATATGCAATAACGCCTCCTTTGCATATTATTAGCATTACAGGTACTGTAGAAACAAATAATCAAACGTTATTTAAGTCATAGCACTGGGTTAACGTTATGATATTTGCTTTAGTGCATAGGCGTTTTAGTTTAATTTTTTTCAACCTCCAACCTTCTTTCCTCTGGCAAACATTTCAACATTTTAATATCATGCATCTGAACTTTAAAATAGATCATGCTCTGGAGCTGAATGTATTTAACTTGTTTATTAACCCTGAGATATAATGAGATTACCCGATGTGATAGCCAGGAATAAGTTCAGCGGGTGATTGTCATGTGCTGATCACACATTCTGATAGATTCTACACAGGATATTACAAATATTCCCCTTTGGCTTTTAATATAATCTTGTCTCAGATCTCATATTTCAGTTTGTTTTCTCATTTGAGTTACTAGGCATTGACGTTGGAAGTGAGAGGAAATCGCATGGAAAGGGAATTACAGAACTAATTACAAATGTTGAAAAACATCATCTTCTGCTGCGGGTACTAAATGTACCATACCTTTTTAGTAGATTAGACTATCAATTATTGATAGCTTGCACTTATTATTGTGTCATTTATTTCACAAACATTTATTTGGGGAAGTTTAGCAACATTTAATTTTCATACCAGTGTGTGAGGCAGCTGAAACGCATTGATTTTCAAAGAATTGTACAACGCAACAGCAACATACAGTAAGATAAAAACTGTTGTAGAAATACTGTACAGTATATGACATTAACTATCTTATCTGCATGGTTCTTTGTTTGGTTTTCTGAAAATACTGTAGCTTCTGACTTAAGCTCTTATTCAATTGCAAGGTGAAGTCAATACAAGGTCACTTGGTGTAGGCAAACATTTTAAATGGTACAGGATTTAATTTGAACAGTCAAATTAAACCAGCTAAAAATGTAGTCAGCAACCAGAAGGACTACATGTATATATCCCCTCAAATCTCCCTCCAAATAGTATATGGTCAGACATCTTTGCTCAAAAGGAAAACACCTTAGATACCTGGGGGATATGTAAAGTATATTTAAATGACTCACACCGCACACTACATACAAGTATTTTCATAAGACCTATGTAGCACTGCTTCCCGCCCTCCCCCCTGGGAGATTTTGCCAAGGCTACAGGTCAGTGTGGTGCTGGTTACCTGTGAGGGTCCAAGAGAGATGAGCTTCCATGGTATTGTGGGGAACAGGACAAGCTTTAGGTGATTCTCAGGTTCTTTTCCTTGGTAACAGCGCCTCCAGTCACAGTAGGCTCCAGCAGAGCTGGAGGCAGTCCCTGCCATGACAGTCTTTTCTCCCATTCCTCTGCCCAATAGACTGCAACTTAGTCAGAAGTATATATAAAGGGATCTTTATTGGTGCAGCCACTGCAGATGGTATCACAGCATTTGCATCATAGTGGAGAATGGGTTCCAGACCCCTGGATGGTGAGGATCAGCAGGTAGGGTTGAGGCATTGTGCTCTGCACAGATCTTGAGCTCCTCAGCCCCAAGAGGGGCTGAACTCCTCTTACTTCCACGGCTGGGAAGGAATTCTACTGACTCTATCATTTGGAATCCGTTTGCAATCCAGGGGGAGCATATAAGGGAGATAAAACAAAAAGCAATCTAAGTGTAGACAGTATGATGATCTATGAGTCAATTCAGTGATGTGTCTTGGCTCGTATGTGTAGCCTACTCACAAGATGTGGATCAAATACGGGCAATAAAGCACAGCGGTCTTTGCAGGAAGGACCTCTATTCCAATAAGTGGTGAAGACCTCCGATCTCAGCAAGACAGCGGTGTATATAAGGGAGAAAAGATATCCATAGTGCAGACCAATAATAAAAAACGTAACTTTTATGGGGTTTTAAAATTGAACACTTACAATAAAAACATTCAAATAATGCATATATCACAATGCTGGGATAGAAGAGAGTTTGCTGTTGACTTCTGGCTCACCCACCACCTCCGGTCTGTGGACACCGCGTGGGACGCTGCTACGCTGAACTCTCCACCCCCTGTGGTCCCTCTAGGGTGTTCTGGTCTCGTCAGCTCCGATCCTTGTGTTAAACGCCGCTCTGTTGTATCTCTTGAGCTCCCTCTGAGGCATGCTATCCCGTCCCCTCCGGTTGACTCCGATATGTCACTTCCGGTTGTGGGTCTGCAATCTCTGTCCCTGCTTCTCTCTTCCTGTGGGCGGCTACCACTCTATGCGTTTCGCCAATACGGTGTGTGGCTTCTATCATTTGGAATGCATCCTCATATAGCCATGGCTATAACTATATTAATTAACCTAAGGCATCTTGTAAACTAAAAAACAGTTGACATGGAATCAACAAAGATTCTTTGAAGCAGATTCTAGTAAATCCCTGTGATGCCAAGACACAGCTTCCTCTAGCTGTTTCTTTCCTAAACACATACAGTTAGGTCCGGAAATAATTGGACACTGATACAAGTTTTATTATTTCGGCTGTGTACCAAAATAAATTCAAGTTGCAGTAATAATGAATATGGGCTTAAAGTGCAGTATATCAGCTTTAATTTGAGGGTATTCACATCCAAATTAGAGGAAGGGTTTAGGAATTACATCTCTTTAATATGTAGCCCCCTCTTTTTCAAGGGACCAAAAGTAATTGGACAATTGACTCAAAAGCTGTTTCATGGACAGGTGTGGACTATTCCTTCGTTATTTCATCATCAATTAAGCAGGTAAAAGGTCTGGAGTTGATTCCAGGTGTGGCATTCGCTTTTGGAAGCTGTTGCTGTGAACCCAAAACTTGCGGTCAAAGGAGCTCTCAATGCAAGTGAAACAGGGCATCCTTAGGCTGCAAAAAAAAAGAAAATCCATCAGAGAGATAGCAGGAACATTAGGAGTGGCCAAATCAACAGTTTGGTACTTTCTGAGAAAAAAAGAACGCATAGTGGGCTCTGCAACACAAAAAGGCCTGGACGTCCACGGAAGACAACAGTGGTGGATGATTGTAGGATCCTTTCCATTTTAAAGAAAAAACCCTTTACAACATCCAGCCAAGTGAAGAACACTCTCCAGGAGGTAGGCTTATCATTATCCAAGTTTACCATAAAGAGAAGACTTCACGAGAGCAAATACAGAGGGTTCACCACAAGGTGCAAACCATTCATAAACCTCAAGAATAGAAAGGCCAGATTAGACTTTGCCAAACAATATCTAAAAAAGCCAGTCCAGTTTTGGAACAGCATTCTTTGGACGGATGAAAATAAGATCAACCTGTACCAGAATGATGGGAAGAAAAAAGTATGGAGAAGGCTTGGAACGGCTCATGATCCGAAGCTTACCACATCATCTGTAAAACACAGTGGAGGCAGTGTGATGGCATGGGCATGCATGGCTTCCAATGGCACTGGGTCACTAGTGTTTATTGATGATGTGACAGAAGACAGAAGCAGCCGGATGAATTCTGAAGTGTATAGGGATATATTGTCTGCTCAGATTCAGCCAAATTCAGCGAATTTGATTGGACGGCGCTTCACTTTACAGATGGACAATGACCCAAAACATACTGCGAAAGCATTCCCAGGAGTTTTTTAAGGCAAAGAAGTGGAATATTCTGCACCTAATCACCTAATCTCAACCCGATCGAGCATGCATTTCACGTGCTGAAGACAAAACTTAAGGCAGAAAGACCCACGAACAAACAACAACTGAAGACAGCTGCAGTAAAGGTCTGGCAAGCATCACAGAGGAGGAAACTCAACGTTTGCGATGTCCATGCGTTCCAGACTTCAAGCAGCCAATGCCTGCAAAGAATTCTCGACAAAGTATTAAAAATGAAAAATGTATTTATGATTGTGTTAATTTGTCCAATTACATTTGAGCCCCTGAAATAAGGGGACGGTGTATGAAAATGGTTGCAATTCCTAAACGTTTCATACGATATTTTTGTTCAACCCCTTGAATTAAAGCTGAAAGTCTGCACTTCTATTGCATCTTGGTTGTTTCATTTCAAATCCATTGTGGTGGCGTACAGAGCCAAAATTATGAAAATTGTGTCAGTGTCCAATTATTTCCGGGCCTAACTGTATGATCCCATATTGGGGATCTCTTCATTCACTTTCAAGGGGATTCCCATAAATCCCAAGATTTGGGAACCGTGCCAGTGGATAGTGGCTAGATGCATACAGTAAATTGTTATTGTCCGTGAGCTGCACCTACTGTATAAGTAGATAGTAAAGCTCACATGATCCCTACTAATTGTTACATCCAAAAAACTGACACTAAATGGATCTTACTGCATTCAAGGATAGCTAAATTGTAGTCTGCAAAGCAATATAGTTCATTTAATTACTGTAGCTATGGAAAGGGCATATCCGTGGTTAAAATAGTTGTGCTTTTTTGCAATGATTTGCCTCTCTCCGTATCCATTAAACTCTTACCACATGTCCAAACTCAGGGGAATTGTGCCTTTTTTAATGCTATTTGGGGCCAGCTGTGCAATTATTTACAAATTTAAATTGTGTATGCAAATGAGACACACATATATACCTCCAAATGCATTAATCTATACTCCACACAGAGGGATGAGAGATACTGTACCCAGGACCATAACTTAGAGAGATACCTGGGAATTATGCAAATAAGTCATTTTGAATAAATGTAACATTTAAAAAATGTAATTCCCCGGTATATATCTCACATGTGTCCCCAGTAATCTCGTCTGTCCACATAGAGTATTTGTTAATGTACAGCATATGGAGGTATATAAGTCAAACATTTTGCATTGGCAGTATCAAAGTTTTAATAATAGTTCCAATAGTGTTCCATTTAAAAACAAAACATGCTGGCTTGCTTTGGATACATAAGGAAAGTTAAAGCTTAACTGACTTTATCAATAAACCATAATAACTGACTTTATCAATAAACCATGGCTGCAATTGCTCCGTTGAACTAAGCAAAAACGACTTAGCTCACTAGAAGTGATCTGAACTACAGTATTACTTGAAAACAAGGTAAAACTGTGATTCACCCTTGAAGCTTGAGGTTGATCAAGATCCTTCAAAACAAATATTACCACATCTTACTGCCTTCTGATCTTATTGAGCCTGGCACCAGAATCCTCTACCTCATAAGGTGCCTTAGGTATGTCAATGTAGGTCTAACGAAAAACCCTTTTAGGAAGTATGCGGTGGGAGTCATTTAAACATACTTAGCATATTTCTTATGTATCTAAGGGGTGCTCCTTTTCATATATGTAATTTAGAGGGAGGTTTGAGAGGTTATTTATAGTGTTTGGAACGCTGGTAAAATCTCTCTCTCTCTTTAAAGTGCTAGTTACTAAAACAATGTTTTAAAAGTGTTATAAAATTAAAACAACCTAATAGTTAATGGGGCCTATTCTAGTAGCTCCGATAAGTTTGCTGCTATCTTAATAATAATAATAATAAGTTCTTGTATAGCACTGCTAGTTTTATGTAGCGCATTACAGAGACATTTTGCAGGCACAGTCCCTGCCCCTTGGAGCTTCCAATCTATGTTTTTGGCTCCTGAGGCACAGGGAGATAAAGTGACTTGCCCAAGGTCACAAGGAGCTGACACCGGGAATTGAACCAGGCTTCCCTGCTTCAAACTTTCTGTGCCAGTAAGTGTCTTTACTCACTGAACCACTCCCTATCTTGCAAGGTTTGGCATGTTCCCGCTGAACAGTTTGTCATTTATGTTATGACGGTATTCAGAAAGAATCTGAAACCCTCTCAAACCGTCCGTGAGGTAGGAAAATGCTAATACCGCTCAGCATAGCAGCAAAGTCATCTCCCACTCCTAATTCTGTAGCCGTTGAGGGTCAACTTGAGTACAAGGTACAGCAGATACTGGACTCTTGTAACTCCAGAGGTTTGCTACATTATCTAGTGGACTAGAAAGGGTATAAGCCTGAGGAGAGGAGTTGGAAGAAGACAAGATCTTCACGCCCAACCCTGGTCAAAGTATTTCACCATCGATATCCAGATAAACCAGGGTCTAGTCGCCCCGGAGTTCGACCCTGAAAGGGGATACTATAAGGGTTCTATCAGAATACCAATATTGCCAACGAATAAGATCACTATCATGTGACACCTAAGATGGCTGCTGGCAAGAAGTTAGCTTTTCTCTGGTCCTTAATTGCCAGCAGCTGCCTCTGGACTTTAAATAGCAGAAAGCTGCTCCATATCTATGCTCATGCAAAGTACCCTGTACCTGTTCCTTTGCCTGCCAAGTTCTGCCTTTGATCCTGTTTTTGTCTTGCCTGTGTTTGTACTCCTGCTTGTATCCGACTATTTTTACCCGCAGCCTGCCTCGACCCGGAACAAGATCTGACTATCATTGCCTGCCACCTGCTTCGACCCCGGAACCAGACCTGACTACCCCTGCATCCCAAGCCTCAGATCCCAGGCCAAGGTCGGTGTATAACACCCTACGTCTGCCCTGCGGGTTGCTATCCTGGTTGCAGTCAGCAATGTTACATAAAGTAAGCAGTGCAATGCACACATCTCAAAGACCTCTCCCACTCTCTGCCTCTGGTGCCTGGATTCCTTATGGACCCCAAAGGAAGTGGAAATGACAAGCTTCCAGATCTTCATTTGGTTCTGTGAGATGTCAGATGTAACCACAGAAATGACAGTGTGAATGCTGGGACTCACGACCCAGGCCTCCAATGGGAATGGAGAAGTGGTAGAATAAGGAGCAGGACTCTGGCAGCAATACCAAAGAGGCGTTTGGGATGTGTTTTCCGACGTTCTATCTTCTGTAAGGGCATTGCTTACTTTGTTTTTAACAACTTAATATATTAAGTACTATAGTCCTTTCTGCGCTTTCTCGCTATTTTCATACAGTATCATAGAGCAGAGCGCTCAGTAATTTCTTAAGAAAATTACATCAAAAGCTTTTGCAAAGTCCAATGGATTCTACAGTATCTACTGAATAGCCTTGATCGAAGTTTCTTAAAGAAGCTAAAAGTAAGATTGAAGACCTATCGTCATCAAACCATGCTAATTACTACTATTCATTTTATTCTCCTAATGGTATTTGAAATATTATTTTTTACTAAACATTTACGTAATTATCTAGTGTTATTACAAATAAACTCCTATATATTTTATATAGAGTGATGTGAAGACTGACGCTCAATATCAGTGTAGACTCAGAGTAGAATTGTAGAAATGAATGAAGATAGGAACTTGTCATAAATCCATAACATCATATATATGATATAGAATTAAGGGGGGGCAAAATAAAAGACCTAGCGGTCAATCAGCCAGACTACCGCAGATATGGTCCAAAAGCACACTTCACTTAACAAATACACTTTCCCATATAGGGTCAAAGGTAAGAATATGAGGGCTATAGCCCATTACCTGCCCACGGGGGTACATTGAAGTCCAGAAGTCATCTGTAGAGGTAGTTCCACTGTGTGCAATCCTGGTAGTGTAGACAGCATAAACAAGAAGAGCAAAGGAGCACTGCTGGCAAGAAGATCCTGAGGAAAAAAATCCTAAAGGAAAAAATAATGGGCACAACTCCAGACTAAAAACTGAGGGTATTTATTCCATGAACTCACAGGGACATAAACACAGCCCACGCACCAACGCGTTTCGGCCTGTGGGACTTTATCAAGGTGTAATAGGAAAACATACCTCCTCACTGTTATAGGCCACATTTTGCGCCAAAAAGTCCGTGGGAACGCATTGCGCATGCGCGCCAGTGACGGGTCGCAACACTGTGACACCGCCTCATGCCCAACCTATCATCTCGGCCCATGAGGTTACGTCACTCGTGTGCACCCGCATCCAGCCTGACACGCACAGCCCTAATGCTCCCACCGGGCTAGAGGTGGAAAGGGATAGTAAAACAACAACAATCTTATTGATACACTAAAAACGGACAAACTAACATAACTAGCAACAACTGGTATAATACACATAAACGTTCAGCTAAGAGATACTGTACCACATGATAAAAGAAGAAAAAATAAAGAAAACCTTGTGATAAATTAAATACATTTAGATGCAAGAAGATGTTTAAACAATCACAAACCCAACCTGACTATAATAACTAATAAATGATAAAGTATTAAATACAGTATATGAAAAAATACTATATATATATATAAAATAAAATAAATATATACTAATTAAATAATGAATGAGCATGAACTAAATTTATAAGAAAAAGCACAGACTCGGTATTTGTGATTGTTATGGACATAGTTCATTTATATGGAAAGAAAATAAATATTAACTATCAGATATAATATTAAACCAATACAATACTGTAAATAACATAATGTAACTTCCACATTTAGATGAAGTAGATAGATACTGTTTAACTGAAATATATCAATAAAAAAGAGAGAATACTACCAACTTAAATAAATCATAAACAGTATAATTGAATTAGTTGATCAGGGTAAGCATAGAACATTACAATAATAAAGAAGCCTTAACCACTAAAGAAAGTGGGAAAGGTCCCAAACGATATTCATACCGTGAGGCACTCTGGTCCTTAAAGTAAAGATCCAGAATGCCTCACGTTGATCAAGTTTTTTAATTCTATTACCCCCTCTGGGTAATGGTGAAATGAACTCAATACCTTGAAAACTGAAGTTTTTTAATCCACCTTGGGTACAGTTAGTGAAATGTTCGGGGACTGGGTGATCCAAGTTCCCTTTGGAAATCAAACATACATGTTCCATAATGCGAACATTAAGATTCCTAATTGTTATTCCCGCATATTGGCTACCACATCCACAAGTGATGAGGTAGACAACATCTGAGGATTTGCAGTTAATGAATGACCTAATAATATGAGTCCTTCCCGTTTGGCTGGATACAAAACTATCTGACTTTTTCATACTGTATTACTGCAAATCTTGCAATTACTGCAGGGGAAAGAACCATTAGGAAGTACATTCATCTGGCTAATTTGCGAAGAGAAAAGACTTAGGGAAAAGGAATTAGATACCGTCTTTGCTTTCGTATACACTACATTTGGACCTGAGGTTATATATGGTTGCAGGATGGGGTCCAGAGACAGTATTGACCAATGTTTCTTTAGGATATATTTAACCTGTTCAGCCTGGGCACTAAATGAAGTGATAAACAGTGGTGTATCATTAATCATAGGACCTTTCTTTGAGCGGTGAAACAAATCCGCTCTATTGATAGTGGAAACCTCCTGTATAGATTTGCATAAATCATCTGGATTATAACCACGCTGTACAAAACGATCGAACAAATCTTTAACACGTAATTCATAATCTTCGTCATTCGAACAATTGCGTCGAAGATGAATAAGTTGACCTTTAGGGATTCCTTTAATAAGGGCCCTCGGGTGACAGCTGTTAGCACGTAGAAAAGTGTTCCGAGAATTGGACTTACGATAAGTATCCGATTGAATAGATAAATGAATATCAATATAAAGATCTAAATAGTGAATGTGATGGTGATTAAACGTATACGTGAAATTTAAGTTGTAAACATTATTATTTAGAGTGTTAATGAAAGATATAAGTGAAGTGACATCACCCTCCCAAATGAAAATAAGGTTTGGAGATGGGAACATGTTTAGGGAGCACATTTTCTTTTACAAACGATTTATAGATGACAGCTGTCACCCGAGGCCTGGGTGACGAGTCCCAGCATTCACACTGTCATTTCTGTGGTTACATCTGACATCTCACAGAGCCACATGAAGATCTGGAAGCTGGTCATTTCCACTTCCTTTGGGGTCCATAAGGAATCCAGGCACCAGAGGCGGAGAGTGGGAGAGGTCTTTGAGATGTGTGCATGGCACTGCTTACTTTATGTAACATTGCTGACTGCAACCAGGATACAGGCAGTGTCACAGTGTTGCGACGCGTCACTGGCACGCATGCGCAATGCGTTCCCACTGACTTTTTGGCGTGAAATGGGGCCTATAACAGTGAGGAGGTATGTTTTCCTATTACACCTTGATAAAGTCCCACGGGACGAAACGCGTTGGTGCGTGGGCTGTGTTTATGTCCCTGTGAGTTCATGGAATAAATACCCTCAGTTTTTAGTCTGGAGTTGTGCCCATATTTTTCCTTTAGGATTTTTTTCCTCAGGATCTTCTTGCCAGCCTTTGCTCTTCTTGTTTATGCTATATATTTTATATACAATTATATAAAAACACACTACTTATTTTAATGTTATTATAAAATAAATATATTCTGAATAAAATATTTATTACTGTACCAGATAACCAGTGGAAATCAGTCAGTAATTAACCACTAAGTAAAAAAGCAAACAATTTGATTTAAATTGTAAAAATGTATTATTTTTAACATACAAGTGTGAAGTAGTGACAAACATATTAAACACTTTAATGAAAAAAGAATCTTATTACATTTTATTGCGGTGCCAAAAAGGTAGTTCATTAATGTGACATAGTTCAGTGCAATCCAATCAACTATTCAGTTTTCACTCATTAAGTCACACTCCTACAAAATAATCTTTTGAAAGATGCATATCAAGAAATGTAAAGCTTCATGCAGGTAATCATTTATCAAGTTCATCACATTAACTCCGTGGTCATGCAATCTCTGAGTCACTTCATAAATTGTGTATTTAAATAGGAATTAATCATTGCAGTTAACCATTCACATGATCAATTTCTACATACTGTATAGCGCTATCACAGAGAAGTCATAACGTGCATGTACAAAACCAAAAGGTTGGATTAATAATTGTATAATACATCCCATTATCTACTCAACAATATATCCCATATAAAATGCAATTACTCTAATATTATTATTAAATATATTATTTCATGAATATTGTTACATGGTATTTAATATAGAAAATTGTCATTTGAAGAAATAAATGAACCTATTTTTTCCTTTGTGTCATTATTATGTTCAGTAACTTTACTGATCAGAGACCCCAACAGAGATATAACCCAATTCTCTTTCCTTCCACTCTGGTGCTTCCCTTTGTTAATGGTAAGCTTACAGTTTTGTTTTTTCAAGCTCGGGATCCAGCCACCTTTTTAAAATTCCATGCATTACATTTTCTTTACACTAATCTTAACTTTGTTATTGTCACGGTAGAACAAGACAAATTATTCGGTATCGCACATGCCAGACAGACTAAAGGAATTAAATAAAACAAGTTTATTTGTGCCGGAGTCAACAGGAGCAAAACAATGCAAGGTTTTAGGTTGAAACTCATCAACATAGGTGTTTTGGGGGGAATCCTAGTTCTCTAGGTGCTGGGTGCCTCATTGGTATGCTTACCAAGGATGTCTTGCACACGCCGAGAGTCTCTGGGTACCATGGTATCGTAGGGATGATTGTTGCATCCTAACAAGTTTAAAAGTCTCGCTCGTCTATTCCAGGGGAGCGCAAAGTTTCCCTCATGAGCCCCCCTTGCCTCCTCTGTCCTCCGACTCCCGCCCTTTACCCCCCTGCACGGCTACGGCATCAAATGATGTTGTGGGGTCATGTGACGTTGCTCGTGGCGTCATTTGATGACGGTTGCCATCTAGACGTGTCGCAGGAACACAAGGTAAGTTAAAAGGTACAGAGGCCTCGCGCAATCCCCGCCATTTATTTTAAATGCCTTCGGGGAAGCGCGGGGCCTGTGTAACACCCCCCCCCCCCCATACACACACACTTTGCGCACCCCTTGTCCACACCACAAGGCCTTGTTCTGGATCTGTGTGTCTCTGGTAAAAACACTCAGTAATACACCAACCATCTGGATTTAATCTAACAAACTGTGATCAGCAGGGGTTTACATAGTTTCCCGGAATCTATCTAAAAGCATGGGAGACCAGCTACCGACCAATCAGAGTATGGATGCTATGACATTGACCAATCACATGGTGAGGGCTTGCCTGCGATGGCCAATCTGGGCTGTGACAGGTGACAGTGCTGTAAGGCAGACCATGTAAGTGGGCTTAAGGAGAGGGGGAATTCAAACTGGGTCAGTTGGGGATAGGCCACATGCCTCCATTTCCAGTTTCAACCTGATACCTCCTGCAGAAATAGATGCCTCAGAGTCTGGTATAAATAATGGCTCTGGTTTTGGAAGTGACCTTAGTCAATCATCCAGTGTCTCAAGAACTTTACTCAAAGGAGTCATTTGAATACATTATATTGTATATGCATGGCGGAATAAGCTGTTACAGGGCAAATAGTATCTCACACGTCAGCCATATTGGCTATAATAAGATGGTCTTTTTAGGAGAGAACTCTGGCATCCATCTTGACTAGTAGGGGTGGTGGCCAGACTTAACTTTTAATATGCTTGCCAGGCTGTCCCTGCCATCACAGTTATTGTATGAACATTCCCCATTCTTCTAGGCCATTCCTCTTCAGGAAAACTGACGCTTTAGTTCTCATAATCCCAATATCTCTGATAATTAATAATTACCATCATAACCTGCCTAGGTTGTTGTGTTTTTGGAGTTCCTCTTACAGTATGTACTGTCAAATAGTATTTTCCACCACTCCACCCTCAGCATTGATAATCCCAGACAGAACATGCTCACCAAGCAATAAACTCCCATCAAGAAGCAGTCTGTGCTGTTTAAAACAGATGTGTGTATTTTTATTAGCTGAAGCAGTGGGTCCCTCTGAGCCAATCAGCAGCCCCCCTGAATTCTGCTTCCACCACCCCCCGGTTCCCAAGCTACAAGCAGTTTTTCCACCCCACCACCAGCCAAGATTATATTAGACGGTGCTACAACTTTCTATTGGTGAGACCTGGGGCCATATTTGTAGATTTGTGTCAGAAACTACTGTTAAAAATGTAACCACCAATTTTACCAACAACTAGGAGGTCTCCGGAACTGGGGGCATCATTCTTGAGCTTTGTGAACTCCCTCACCCACACACCATCCCACCCAAACCCCCCACACAGTTCTTCTGAGGCTCTTTGGTGGAGGTAACTTCTTTAAATTGTCAGTGCCTCTAAATATTAGTTCTTAAGAACTTCAATCAGGGTCAAGACTTCAATACTGTAGTCATCTCATACAGTATATCTCACAGATGTACAGTTGTCTCTTCAGATCGCCTGCAAAACTAGCGGACTCATACATACTGTATAGCAAGATGTTAATTTTATTAGCATGCACCTGGGTCTTGTTGGTGATTGCCACTGGTTTGTTTTAGAATAACCATTGGCACTACAGTATCAATACCCAAGGGAATACCGTGCACATAGTCATGCTTAAAAAAAGATGGGCAGACAGTAAGTGAAAACTGAAGCTTAAAGAGCATGCTGCAGGGACTAGACACACCAGAGGGGACCTCCGCCAGAGTGGAATTTGTTCTCCTATGAAAGGATGATGGAGGTGATTTTAACTGCTCAGGTTGTTGGCCTTCCAACGTCGGAATGGGAGAAGTCCCCGCCGGCGTTCTGCCACAGAGGGACCCTGCCTCACAGCCACTCTGCTGCTGGATCCTCCGCCGCTGGCTTCTATGACTGTAAGGTACATTTTAGGGTAGGGAGTTACCTTTAAGGATTTAGTGGTTAGGGTGAGAGGTTAACTTAAGGCAGGGGTACGCAAACTGGGGGGCGCAAGTATTTTTTTTTGGGTGGGGGGCACGCGGTTACAGAGATCCCACGCTCTTCCCCAAAGCATTTAAATTAAATGCCATGGGACCTCACAAGGCCTCTGTAACTCACTTACCGTTATTCAGTCGGCTTCTGGCGACACGATACCATGACAACACAGCGTCAGATTACATCGCGGAGTTGCAATGTGACGTCACATGACCCCATAGCGTCATTTGATGCCGGCACAGAGGTAAGAGGGGGCGCAAGCACTGGGGGAGAGCAGGCAGGGGGCGCAGCACCAAAAGTTTGCGCACCACTGACTTAAGGGGTTTTAGTGGTTTGGGTAGGGGGGTAATTTAAGGGGTTTTAGCGTAAGGGGTTATGGTTTTTAGGGTAGGGGTAGTGTTAGTATTAGATATTAATATTAGGGGCTTTTAGGTTAATGGCTAAGGTTTGGGACTTAGCTTAGTGGCGAAGCGGCCGGCGACGACAGGTCCAGGGGGCGAGGTTACATACGGTAATACACCAGTGGAGATTTAGTCGTGACAAAAGAGCCATGATCATATTTCATAGACCGTTTGTAACAGGGGACTTATCCCTGTTCAGTAATGTGTCTTTAATCCAGCAGTGTGGTGGTTAACCTCTTGTAGGTAATTACTAAACACCACCTGCGCACAAACAATATTAAAGTCCCCAGCGCTAAAGTCCAAGATACCGTGATCTTCAGATAGTCTCTGGTATTAAAGATGGTAACTGGGCTCTGTTGAAAATGTTCCAGATGGGATGTGTCCTAGGAATGGACAGATGCACGTCTGAAATACAGATGAGAGGCACACCTGATTGCGCAGCGTTTTCTAGCAATCAGATCCCTATCTAAGACAGTGATGATTCCTACTCACATGATGAACGCCAATGTAGTCAGTGGAGAGAATCTGTGCTTGTTCCTCTTCTTTCAGCTCCTCACAGTCACTTGAGCCAACCCAGCCACCGTAGCCTCTGCAAGGAGAGTTCCCGGCAGCGGTGACGTCACACGCTTAGTACCATCAGCGTGTCTGCGTGCAGGGATTCTCTGTATCTTGCGGGCAGGATTTGCAAGCTGCGGACGGCAATTTGAGCAATACAATTCGGTATTGCACCATGTGAGTGTATTTTAATGTGTTTTTTAGTGTATTAGCTAATTAAAGTGTTTCAAACTACACCATATTGTGCCCATTCCTTCCCTCGGTGGGGGTTTCGCAACGGAGCCAACCGCCGACGCCACTGTGGATTGAGGTCTCCTCCAGAAAGCTGCCTGCACGTGGGGTCGTGAGAGGAGCTGAAAGAAGAGGAACAAGCACAGATTCTCTCCACTGACTACATTGGCGTTCATCATGTGAGTAGGAATCATCACTGTCTTAGATAGGGATCTGATTGCTAGAAAACGCTGCGCAATCAGGTGTGCCTCTCATCTGTATTTCAGACGTGCATCTGTCCATTCCTAGGACACATCCCATCTGGAACATTTTCAACAGAGCCCAGTTACCATCTTTAATACCAGAGACTATCTGAAGATCACGGTATCTTGGACTTTAGCGCTGGGGACTTTAATATTGTTTGTGCACTGTTTTGTATCAGGTTTGGAATAACCTGACATTATTGTCACCTAGCCGCTTGCTCTTACAGCATTAGTTAGACTGTTTGTTGTGTTAGCACGTATTATATAATTTTTAGCACTGTATCTATCACACCTTAATTAGTGTAGGTAAGCGCTTTTTGGAGGGGTTATTTTCTTTGTTTTGTACTAAACACCACCTGCCTGAATTAGATGGCTTAGAAAGCCTGTCTTTTGAAACAGGAAGTGAGAACTCTTTAGCTGACACCTGAGCTGAACTTGGAGACACACTTGTTTTGAGCTCTGCCAAAAGTTAGCAGAGCTGCTTTCAAGACACAAAGCCCAAATAAGACTTCTAAACCTGGATGCTGATTTTCTGTGCACGCTCCGTGCGGTTCCAGGAGAGCAGAGAAGCTTACTCTACAGCTGATAAACAGATAAGACTTTCATTATTAAGAGACTGCTTATATCTGCTTATTTTCATGCTATGTTTGGGGCTGGGGAGAAATGCTTGACTAGGGAGATGTGAATTGGTTGCATAGTGTTTTCACTAGAATTACTCCCAAGTGAATGGAAGCTTTGTTCCCCCCCCTGTGTTTGGATAATTTTCCTGATAAAAAGGAACAGGCACAATAAAGCCTATTATAATTTCACATTATAAAGCCTCCTAATTGTGTACCTCTGTGAACGTCCGTCCACACCGTTCCAATATTGGTGGTACCAGGGTGTCTTCCTGAGAAGCAACCTGATAAATTAAACACACAACTTATATTATACAGTGTACATCAATCAAAGGTTTAAACATTATTTTATTACCAAGCATGACTAACACACATCTGATTACAGTATTAATTACATGTCACTCACATACATGTTGTGGGCAGTTCTCACAATACGGTAAGTATATGTGAGATGCTTATATTCAAGGTCTCATAATCTTGATGTGTCCTACAGACCATGATTTCGACATTACAGACGTCGTTTCTCATTCAAATTTCACAAGGACCATCGAACAATCTCCTGAGTTAGAAAGTTCATTAGATGACACACACTGTACAATATGATGAAGAGCAGCAAGAGTAGGACATCAAAGTCCTTCCAGAGGAATATGCTCCTAGACCAGCTCCTACAGGCCAACATTTCCATGATGAATATGATGAGATATCAGAGCCAGTTGCTGAGAATTTAGCATGCTGCCTATTATGCCCTAATTTGCAACTCAGAATTGCTACAGTACTATCATAAAGTTGTCAGACACTGAGATAAAAACAACCCATATGTCAGGAATTGTCTGGCCCTACTGACCAGTGCAGTTAATGACCCAGCATGGGGTTTGCCACAAGCCACTGAGAGTATGCAACGTAAATCCACTGAACTGAATTTACATCAGCAGCCTCAACTCAATCACTCACAACATCTGGTATTCCTCCTCCTCCTCCAGCACTACCTCCAATAAGACATGGGTGACCATGACACCGGGGGCCTAGTAAGCCTGCCTCGTCCTTTGATAAAAAGAAGAAAATATAAATGTGTTGTAGTATTTTTTTTAGGACCCGCACACCTTTTGTTAGTTTGCTGGTTTTACCCATTTGTGTGTTTTCCCTTCCGCTTGCTGAATTATCTGTTATTGACCTGTGCCCGTCTGATTGCTCTTCTGCCTGCCGCCGCCTGGAACTCTACATGCCTTACCTTTCACTCCTTCTGGGCCTTCACTCAATTCTGGACTTCTCCTCGTTTCTGGACCCCTCTTTGCATCTGGACCCTACGTCGGCATCTTAACCCCTCCTCACTCCTGGATTTTTATTTTACTACCTGACACCTTTGCTACACCAGTTTCTATCTTGGCCCCTTGGGCGTGTCTTGTTACACCCTTGTATACTATTGGAGGGGGTGGGTGAGCATCCACCGTGAGCTCCCGTGTGTCCTGCTGTCTGTATTGTCACAGTATGGTGCATCTGAAAACTAGGAAATAAAACATTATACCACAACACACTTTTTCTTTGCATCATAATGAAAGTGGATTCTTAGCCATGAAAATGTCATAACAGAGCTCATAATGTTCAGGGTTCAGTCAACAGTTGCATACATTATTTACATCATTATAGCATGAAATGAAGAAATGTAGAGGTAAGTATGAATACATTTATTACATACTATTACTCCGTAATGTATTCAGAACAAATTCATAAACAAATTGAAACTGAATATTTAAAATACTCTACCAAACATTAACCAGTGGCAATAACAACAAATGACTTCTTTCCTGTTCACAGCACACTTTATTATTGTTTCCTTGCTGACGATTATTAATATGGGCTAATCATAGAACTGTGAATAGTTGATATTAATTGCCCAAACTGCACTCTTACAGAAGGTCATCCGCAGTTCATCCCAACCTGAGCAATTCCTTTGTGTACAGAACTGCTACAGTATATGACATTCACTTGAGAGAGTGAGACAAGTGAAGGTAACTGATGCAGCTGTACAAAGCTTGGCATTCTCTCCAGGCTATCATTTTTAAAGGCAGCAACACTACAGAGGAAATGTATTTTATGTTTTACTGCATCCAGAGGGGATACTTTACTGGTTAGATTGTGAAACAGAAATAAAGTCCCAAAGCACCAACTGCAGGAAGACTTTTTTTTTTATCTGTATCTTACTTTTCCAACAGAAGCTTTCAGCGCCAGAGAAAAAGTTAATGAAATACTGCAGACAGTACAAATCTGTATTACTACGGGAGGAAAATGTCTGATATCAAAATTAAAAAGTAGAAAAAGCCCATTCTTTAAAAATAAAAAAAAAGGGAAAAATCAATGTAAAAATGAGGTAATCATTGCATCTTACAAAATCCTTGTAAAAATCAGATACTACTGTAATATACGAAACTTTAGTGAATACAAATAGTTTAATGGTTTGCCTGCACGGTTATAAATCACTAATATAGAATATTATTACAGTACCTGTATATTATCAACTGAACTCTCCAGCAGTCACTGAGATTCTGCGTATGTAGTATGAGGCTGCAGTTACTCGCCGGAACAAATGCGTGTAATGCAATGGAAATGCACATAGTGCGCACAAGCAACGCGTCCAAGCACGCGATTTTTTAAAAGACTTATAAAAATTGTTCTTACTGGGTCAAGGCCGTGTCATGTAAGCGGTTCAACCAATTAGGGCGAACCGCTCACGTGACGTCACTGCTACGCCTCCAGATCTGGTTCCTGCTTTTCTTGTACTTCAGGGGCTGCAGTACCAAAGTTACTCAGTTGCCTCTACCCTTGAGTGAGGCTGGTCTACCCCAACAAAGGTGCAGGGCTCTGTCAGTTTGTACTCCCTCCCCAAGGGGAGTGGAGTTCCAGACTATACTTACTTCACCAGGGAGTAAGGGAAGAGCTAGGACTGCTTCAGGTGCACTTGGCTTGGAGTGAAGGTCCAGGGTACATCCTGAGGGTGAAGGCCCTAAGAATTGCCTGCTGTATGTGTAGCCTAAGGAGGCAATTTTACCTATTAAAGTATAATTAGGATTTAGGGGTAGATGCAGATGCAACTGCCGGTTGTAGACTGCTTGCCAAGGAAAATCTGAGACCATCTCGCAGTAACTCGTGAGATGGTCCACAACGGACTGTAATGACCCATTGAATTAACACAGCGGGAGTCCCTGTGTTTGAATGGGACTCGCAGCCTGGTAGGATTCACACAGCGTGAGTCCCATTCAAATGCAGGGACCCCGTTGTGTTAATCTGATGGGCCATTAGTCTGGCTGCAGGAATCTCGCAGCATGCTGCATGAATCTCGCAGTGTGGCATGGGTTTAAGTGTACAATTCTCAAGGCAAGCAGTCTACAACCGGGAATTGCAGCCATACTCAGAAATCTGTTAAATTAGGCCTAATGACACGACATTACCTAAATAAGTAACGTCTGTTAGCTTCCCTGAGTTTAACGGGAATCCACAAATCTAAATATATGCAACACCAACAGCCGTTAGTGATCTCCTTAGATTAATGCCATGTGAAAGTAGCACTGCCTTGGGTTAGCTTCAAACAACATGGCGTTAAGCCTGTCTTACCATAAGGTGGCGTTACCTCTATGCAGACCCAGAATAGGTGTTTAATGAAAAAGACAGAAGAGGAAAATAACCCTGTAATAACAATATGGTAGTTAAATCAGACCTAACTGTGGTCTTACACAAACACTGTAAAATACCTATTTTAGGGTCTGGATGTGATTAACGCCAAGTTTAGCTCTGACCACATCATTAAATCCCTGCGTTAAACTATAACAGAGTTCTGGAGATCTGCAATGTTAGAGGGAACGCCTCTTTTGTAGAGCTCACACAGACCTCCCATGTGTTTCAATAATGCTGGAGATGTCGATTGGTCAGGCCTGCCAGCATTATTAAAACACATGGGAGGTCTGTGTGAGCTCCCTGCGTTCCACAGAGCGTTCCATGCACAGTAAGTGCAGGACGAATGAAGAAACTCTGATTGCAAACGTCAAGGACCCTTTCGTGCTTCAGCGCTGTGTAGTAACGTCATCAGCTCACCGCGTGACCAGCGGGTCTGTGAGTGCGGCGGCGGTGCTTGTACTAGCAGCACGGAGCTCCGGAGGACCCGTGTGGCGTCCCCCGCAGATGTTTTCATACCTGGGGAGGAAGGAGATCTGTTCTATATGGAGGTATTATCTTCAGCTTTGCTGTAAGTAGGATTCTAATTTTACCCCTACTGGATGAACCTGTTCTGCCTGTTTACCAAGCCTAACGGCAATTGTTTGTCTTTTTATATTCATTTGCACTATTTTATTAAATTGTAATAGCCATTTAGTTATTCTTTTTATGTGTCCGAATTTTTATGGTTAAATTTTATCGTTACACTATGATTTTTTTCTTTGTCTTTCTTGTCTTTTATGTCTGTTTGTCTTTACTGGAGACTTCATTCAAGATCCCCCTCAGGACTGTTTGGTATCCGTGATTGGACTCTTCATTTGGTCAGAATATATTCACTGAGTTATCTTATTGGAGGCGCCGGCTGTTTGTTTTTATTGTTACATACGCCTATAACATACTGCTGCGACCAGCTTTATTGCTGCATTTGCCCGTCTTGTCCCGCGGCTGTTTTCGGGCTGGCGCCGAACTTGGCCGCGCGCCAGCCGGATCTTCCTTGGTCGTTCCTCTCCCCTCGCGACCTCTGTCTCCGCTTCTAATGCTCCCCAGGGTCCCCCGGGTCCCCCTCTACCTTCCCACATCCCCCCTTACCCCCCACCACTTTCTGAAAGCCCCGGGCACGCGTGCCACACGCGCACGCACCCTGTACCGCGTGACCGCGCATCAATGATGCGCGGCACGCAGCAAGAAAAAAACAAGCAAGCCGCGTCTTCCCACGCATTGCGGTGGCGGCCAAATAAGACTTAGCTCGGCCGCCACTGTATATTATCACTAACTGTGCATGCAATGTCTTGTATATGTAGCCCTGTTTCCTAGTAAATACAGTATGCTACCAATGCTGTGTAACCTGTTGGCTCGCAGGGCCTGAGCCTCTGCCACGGAGAGCCTGGGGCACGCGTAAGAATATGGATAACCTCTTACTTGGTGCAGCGCCTCCACCTGTGATGGCTCCCTCCAGAGGGGGAGTGGGTCCTCGTAGGACAAATATATATATCACTCCACACACAGCATGTAAAACAACCAATGACTTTACTAGCGCAACCATAAATATGCATATGATCAACAGGTGTCCATGCCTAGAGGAGACTCTAACTACTGCATATTGCAGGACGCTACCCCCTTCACCGGGTGATCCCACCCCGTGTCCAATACCCACAATCAGTGTTCCCTCACCCTCAAGTGAGATATGTGTGTGTGACTGCGCAGCCACTATGTCCTGATACCGATATGTGGTATAGTTGGTGCACTTGATGATGTTACCTGCCGGGCACTCCGGTGCCCGGGCCTGCCAAGGAACTTTACAAAGGATCAGACGACGGCTGAATACCAGGACTACCTTCCAGGGCGATCCCACCTAGTCGGCTGCTGCTGCGGCAGCGGAGGTCTGAGCCCAAACCTCTGGCCAGATAATGCAACTGTCTCTGTAATTATAGTTCTCCGATGCACAATAAAGGGGAACTGTAACCTAAATGGGGCCAGTCCCTACATCCGCTCCACTCTACGGGGACTCAGGGCCTTACTGGGCCGGGGTATATGGCCTAGTGTAGGGGCTGTTGGCCTCCCTACACATAGAGCTCCTTCTCCTCCTCCTCCCGTACGGCTCTGACAAGCGTGCTCCCCTGCGCTACTTCTAACCTTACTCCCGATATCCTGGCCGCCCTATAGGCTCCCAGGCGTCACATGGTCTCGCTATGCCTGCTGGGACTCGTAGTCCCGTGCGCTCCACCCTATAGGAGCCGCTCCTCTTTCGCGGGCTTTGCAACCTCTGGCCGCGCATGCGCGACCTCTGCTCCATCGCCACCTCCACGGCCCGCTGCGCAGGCGCGCGCACCCAACATGGCGGTGCCCTGATCGCACGGACAAATGCGGAGCCTCCGATACGTCGGAGCGCTCCCTGCACTCGCTGCAACCTTCCCTGCGCATACAGCGATAGGAGTGAGTCTGGGGAGCCTGGCTACATATATAATTTATAACCTTGCTCACTTAATGTAACCATGTATTTGTAACCATGTATTTGTCATCATAACTCTATGCTCAGGACATACTTGAAAATGATAGATAACTCTCAATGCATTACATCCTGGTAACACATTTTTATATGTAACACCCCTACCCCAGCCCAGCATCAGGGATAGGGTGTAAGGAAGTTGTTATAACAGTCTTTATGGCTTTGACAGGATTTGGACCTGCTCAAAGTGTGTGGTTGCTCAGCGGTTTACCTGTTAATCTCAGGGTTGTTGTAGTAGATCCGTGCTGGCTTGTAATAAGGAGTGGTAATGAATAAAGAGGGCGCCAGGAACTTTAGAGTATTTATTATAATATTAAGCAACTTATCCAGCATACACAATGCATTGTGAACAGGACAGGTTTTCAGCGTACACAGAGCAACACCTTCCCTTCCCTCTCACATGAGACTGGGAGTGGTTCATCTCATTAAAGAGCCTCTTGCCCTGAAAGTTGCAGATCCAGTCCATTAACTGGAAATCACTTGCAGTCCACCCAGGTCTCTTCCTTGTCCTGCTGATGGGAACTACCTGCTACTGTGGTGTAGGATACGTCCAGCATATAACTGTAGGGATGTTCTTAGCTGAACACGGGCCTCTCCATATGAGAGTCTGTCTGTCCAGTTCCTTACTTAAAGGGTTATCTATTCTTATAGGGGCACTTCCCTAACTAGGAAAAACAATAAACAGGAGGAAAACACTTAAAAATTATATACATGTGAGATCCCTCCTTGAGTCCAAGAGATCTGGGGGGAAAACACGTGTATGCCTTTTTTATAACCTTGGTAGGGGTATAACCCCACCCTCAGTTACTGGGCAGAATACATGTCGCAGAATAGTCACATCAGTACACGTGACCTTCTGGTGGCTTCCTTCCTAAGGCATGCTAGACACGTGCATAGAAAATGCAACACTATAGAAACAATACTATGCCTAACTACTTTAACCCCTGCACTGCCTGCAGATACTAAGGACTGCCATTATAAAGGGAAATTCATACGAGGGTGCTTCATTTAAATAAATAAATGTAGTCTGGTACACAAAGTAAAGAAGTTCCTTAAAAGAAGAAGAGATTAGCGTTGGGAATTTCAAGTGATACTTTTACTACACGGAAGAGTAAGATGTTCTGCACGTTGCATGACTTGTACTTCCACTCCCTTGGTAAAACAGCAAGTTTTAAAAACATATTGTAATAACGATAATTTAAATATATACAGTGTGAAGCAATTAGTCCATTAAAAAAATTAACATAAAAATGGGCTGAAAAGCTATTACAATGTGTTGCTACGGATCAAGTAAACTGACAGAGAAACTAGACCAGCAGCATATTTAAACTGCAGAAGAGCTAAGCACTAAAGGCAAGACGTCTAGTGCAAATTGAGAAATATTATAGACCTCTATTCTATTACCAAATTTATTATTGTTACTCAAATAATTGTTGTGATGCATTTTTAATCTGGGGATTATTTTGGAATATATGTCTTTTGGAGTTGCCTAAATCGATAATCAACTATTTTTAATATTCTAAAATGCTTAAAAAAGGAGAACGCGTGCAAGCAAGAATGAGAAAAGTCGTTTTATTCCGAGATCTGATACATAAAGTAAAATACATGATGATTTATATCTGCTTGATTAATCCAGATTATTATAGCTTCAAACAAATACAATGTGTCAAAATATGTCGCATTTGGAGAAGTTCTTCTAACATACTGTACTGTACTTTTTTATTCTGTTTAGCCAGGAACTTTATCCTGCTACCTAAGGCTTAGTCCATAGACACTTCACCCGTGCGGAGGCGCGCTGAGGCTGAGGGAAAGCGGTGCTTTCCCTGGCCTTAGAGCGTGCGCCGTCCGTGGGCGTGTCTGGGGGCGGGCCAGTGACATCACGGAGCTGGTTCGCCCTCATTGGGCGAACCGCTCACGTGACCGGCCCTGCGCTCCCGTGGGCGCCGAAACTAAAGATTTCTTAAGACACACGCTTCCGCAAGCGTGCGGAAACGTGTGCGAGCCCTGCTAAAGCCGCTCTCATTGCGGCTGCAGGGGCTCACTGCTGAGCAGCAGCACGCCTCAACACGCCTCAGCACGGGTCAGCGCATGCCCGAGGCCTAAGGAAGCAATACAAGCTTACTATACATGGTAGTGTTTATTCCATCCACAATAATCCTCCTGCAGTGATTACTGTACTTTAAACTTTAGGGAAATATTAACTTTTTATTTTTTTTGGTGTTTAAAATGAAGATTTTCCTAGCAATAAAGTTACCATGGTAACTTCAGAGTATATAGGGCTCCGGGGAGAGCTCCGTTTTGACCTGCAGGCACTTAATATTTCAAACACATATTTCCTGAACTGAGCAGCAGATTTGAAAAATAATAACACTGTCAAACATGGCCCACAGAGATAAAGATGTAGCAAGACAAGAGTGTCCGCGGTGCCGGGTTTGTCGTAATAGTGCTGCAGGGAGCCCATGCTTCCAAATGTTAGACATTAATCCTTCTGTGCCGTGACCGCAGCGGTCGTGTGACCATGTGTGGCAGAGACCCCAAAAACATTAAGCCGTACTACAAGGAGAGTGGTCTGCTACTCTTACTAGAGCTTGGGCATTCCATTCCATTTAGAATGTTCTGAACATTGTACAGTATTTATGGACTCAGTTATTGTTAGTTTACTTTCTGGCTCTCAATAAATTCCATTGCATTATAAGTATGGATCAGCTAAACTAGAGGCACTTGGTTTCCTAGCCCATAGCTTATTAATTCTATCAAGTTGATGCCAGATCTTTTTTCTTGACTTCACGCGATGTTAGATACTGTGTTGAAGTGAGTGCCTGCTCAGCGTAAGTTACTAGTGCTGGGGGGGGTGCGATCCGGGAACAGGTTACAGACTATATACAGTATTTACATAAGGTCCCCCAGTGATGCACTCTACCTCACAGATTGGTATAAAATATATCTTTTATTGGATGTAATAAAATATAATAAACTGTATCAAGGAGAGAATGTAAATATACAGTCGATTCAATTTTATTATATCCAATAAAAGTTATATTTTATACCAATCTGTGAGGTTTATAACCGGGGGACGTTTTGTAATATATCACTGGGGGACGTTTTGTAAATATATATCGTCTTCACATGATGTGTTTTGCTGTGGCACATTTATGATTTTCTATGTGCCGTGTGGCGATTAATAGCATGCTTCACGTATGCTTGAAAGTCATACAGTAACTCCACAGTTCAGGCTGCAGAAACAGAATCATTTCCTTTATTGTGTTAAACACTTGTGACTGGATTTCAATAATCACATCTTTTTACGTGACAACATAGATAGTGTTTCCAGCAACATGACCTACTTTATTGAAAAGTATATACTGCTGCGGCACAGTTTATTCGAGCATTTGCCCGTTCTGTGCCGCAGCAGTAGCCTGGCGCGCGCCCGAGTGTGACGGGCGCGCGCCGAAGCAGCGGAAGAGCGCCCTCCGATCGGGGCGCTCTCCCTACCGCTGCCGGGTCCGCCGGGTCCCCCGGAACCCCCTGCCGCTGTCCCGCGATCGCGGGACACCAGGGCTCCCTCGGGGAGCCCCTGGACACGCGTGCAGGGGGCGCACGCTCCCGATGACGTGTGACCGCGCGGCACGCCGAGGGGCGGCCACTAGCAAGCCGGGAGATTTCCCGGCTTGCGGTACCGACCACACTTCAATAAAGTGTGTCGGTAGTGTAGTAAACTTAATACACTTATTACTCCTGTTCTCATTATACATACATTATAATTAAATAAATATTTATATTTTGTCCTTGCTAATTGCTTTTTGAATATTTAATGGGCATGGATTACCACTGTGCCAATCAATTGGTTTATTGGGGGAAAAAATCTTATTAAAATGTAATGTATTTTATTTGGTATTTGTTTTTTTATTTGAGCTTGTCCATTCATAGTCAGTGTGTCAATCCATGCCCATATTGGGAGCATGGTTTACCACTGTGCCAATCAATGGGTCACGGGACTGGATGGTGGGGGCAGTTGCTCCAGGAAGGGTGGTTAGGCCTCCCGGGGTGGGTAGCGGGGGAAGGAGGTTTACCCTTAATTACTATAGCAGTAACTAACCGCTATGGTGATTAAGGGGTTACTGGCCATTAGTTTGTTTTCTATTGTACTGTTTCTGCCCACAGAGGATAAGGATGGTGATGAGAACGGCCTTCATCCTGGCAGGGCTAAGTGCAACTTTAATTTACTTTATGCAGGCTGGCTTTATTTTTAATGTGCAAATCCCCTTTTATCCATATTTGGATAATAGTAATGTTGCCCATTACTGTATGTGTTGGGGTTGAAGGGGGTGGGGGTTGTATTAATGTATTATACTGTAATGTTTTTTGAATGGGGAAAAGTACTATTAGCCATCTTTGGTTAATAGCACTTTACCCATTCTGATTGTTGTTACAGGGGGTGGGTGAAGGTGGTAGTTGCCCCGCGTGGGTGTTTAGGCCTTGCGGTAGGGTAGCATGAGGGGTTAACCCCTTGATTACCTTAGCAGTTGTAACCACTTAGTTAATGAAGGTGTTAACTTCTACTGCCACCCTCCCGCAAGGCCTAAACACCCACCCTGGGGCAACTACAATCTTCACCCACCCCTGTACAACAACAAAGCAGTGCCTGCTTTTTAGCACTTTCATTACCTTAGCCGCTAAGGTAATGAAACTGGATGCAATTTAATTTTTATGGCATAGTATTGATACCTGATGCCAGGGGGGACCCCCAACAGCCCCCAAGGATCCGCGGGACCCCCAGAGATGTGGAGGCCCACGGAAACACCCTGGGAGCGGTCCCCGCGATTCCCCGCAGGTGTCTGAGGGTCCCCGTCGACCTCCGGTATCAATCCTGTGCAGTAAATCTAAAAGAAAATGCTTGTATGCATCTTGCAATACGTTTAGCACCAGCCTTAAGCTGGCGCGGAAATATTGCCAGTTTTTATAGTATTATATGCTTATCACTTCTTAGTGAATAACAGTTTCTGGCAAACAAAATGCGATTTCTGGCTTTTTTGGCTTATCGTATGGCTTGTTTTAGCCTGAGTGTTATAGTACTATAAAAAGCTGTTTTAGCATTATATTGCCCTGTTATCAGAGCTTTGTGAATAGCAACACAGGCAATATCGCACAATAAGGGCCTTTATAGCTCTATACGTCATTTATCGAGGATTAGTGAATAGGTCCCATCTCTCCTCATTCACATAACCCCTTGTGAAAAAAGGATATGGGTCGCAGTCGGAAGACCGGCTACCCCTCCCTCCCTAACCTCCAAAACTGCCCCCTCTTGCTGTTGCTATCTCTAAATTACACTTAAATGATCCCTATACTTATTACTGAAGGAGTCTTCCTATCCCCAAAATCCACAACCAACAGAACTTGCATTTAGCTTAGACTCTTTTCCCCAGCAACGGTCCAGAATGATTTTTGTACTTTCAGGTTCTGTAACTTTGAACATAAAAATAACATACAGGTATTTACTGCAGATAATTTAAATGAAAATTACATTTTCCTAACTCTCACAAATTAATCCAGGCTTTCTTAAAGTAGGAGTATTTAATAGTTTTCAAACACCACTTACTTTTTGATATGGTCTGTCAATATTTATAAAATCTGACAGATATGAAATATGCAAATAGGGATTAAATTAGTTTATGAAAGATCTGAGAACTATTTAGCATTTGAGTGCCTTGGAGATTTAATATGTCTCTCCTTGTTCAGCATCTCGAACCAGTTCTAAATTCATGAAGTGGCTTCTGGAATTAGCAAATCTCTTCAATTTGCTTTCTTTACACATTAAAATGTTTAACAGATGCCAGAAGAGTTTAATGTGATCTATTTAAAAAGAGATACCAAATGTGGCAACATTGTGCGTATTAGTCTTGGATACAACTTTGTTGCAGAAGTACTTAACACATAGACACTGAATCACATCTTATCAAAACAAAAGGTACATTTTAGGGATGTGCAAGTTCGAAGTCCAAACATCGCGAACTTCGAAGTTTATTTGGTTAGTCAAACTTTGGAATGAATTTTCAGATTCAAAGCAAAAACCTAATAAAGGCCAGTCCTTTACTTCAAGATTTTTTTCATGTTTTTTTTTTTCTTCAAATAAACTGGGCAAACTATTTGGGTTCATGAATAAATAACTCTTGCACATAGGTTTGAATGTCAAAAAAAATGATAAAGAATGCAAATAAAAGTCTTGCTTACCTTGAGTTTATTTGTACAAACTGTAAAGTGATAACCTTTTTATTTAATTTAAATTAACATTAACACATATCAAAATATCATATAAACGTGACACTCATATATACTGTATAAACTTTTAGGGCTAAAGTATAAATCTGGTGAGCCATAAAATCTCTCCGAGGGGTTGTAGTGTTGCCACCGCTGCATAGTAAATATGGCTTCACTTATTAATGTACAGTAAATCTCAAGACCAGGAGTGGCCAACTCGAGTTCTCAAGGGTCACCAACAGGTTAGGGTATCAGATATCCCTGTTTCAGCACAGGTGGCTCAATTAGTGGCTCATTCGTTAACCACATCATTGACTGAGCCATAGATTAAGCCACCTGTGCTGAATCAGGGATATCGTGAGAACCTGACCAGTTGGTGGCCCTTTAGGACTGGAGTTGGCCACCCACTGCTCTAGATCATGTCTTTGCCCCATCATGCCTTGCACACAACTGCTTCCAGGGCATCTACCAGTAGCTGCAATACTTCTTGCAAATGCTTAATAAATAGAACAGTAGCTGGAAGATGTCTTGTGGCGCTGGACATAGTCTCAAACCTCAATTTTCCTTTATAAATGCTCCTTAACTCGATACTACAGAACTTTAACACAAAGCTCTTGGCCAAAGCTCTAGTTACCCCTTGCTTACTATACATGTAAAAATAAGGGTGGGGCAAAGATAATTCAGTAGGGGGGACTGTCCCTTTAAGCCCTAATGTCGCATAGTTCAATAGCAGCAGAGATCCTGCTACTGTATTTATTTTCATGATAATAGAGATTAACTTAGAAACTTCACCAGATGAGATCCATATCATTTATTGAACCTTTGTTATGCTCTGTAGAGTAACTATTACCTTTTATATATGGTGTATAGCACCAGAGGTACATGCTATTAATTTATAATGAGCTAATAAAAGTGCTTTAGAGGAAGTCTATTACTTATTAATAACTATTTCTCAACAGCTACTGAGAAACATTTTCCCCATCCATATTTACATTTGAAAATATTTACATAACACATTCTTGTAGCATAGATACTGTGCAACTATATGACAGGACATAAAGAGTGATAACATTGAAGCTGTTGCACATTACTGCGAGTTCACACATTACATTTTAAGCTCTACGACAGTATGGACTTATTGTTTCTCTAAGAATAACATTACTGCACCTACAGTAGCTGATATATTTTGTTGCTACTGTTTCACAAACCTGGTAACAAAGCTGTATATATCCTATCTGAAATATAGAATATTTGTCTCTTCAAAATTGTATTTGGAAAGGAAATACTGGTATCTTTCAGAAATGTTATATTTCTTACTTTGCTATGGAAGTCTCCATAAGAAAATTTACGCCCTTGATTTTGGATTTTTTTGGTAGACTTGCAGTGAATAATGCTTTTTCACAAAGCTTTACTGCAGAGGCCAATATTACAGTACCAAGCAAAGCATGGATGAATGTGTTAAGGTTCTGTGCTGTAAATTGATTCCAGTCTGAGTTTTTCTTTCCCTTGTGATTATTGAAAAACACTTTCTCTTCAACATAATAGCACTATCCACCTTCAACTAGATTGGAAGCAAAGGTGTATGTCCAATATTGGATTCATCTAGTCAAAAGCAAACATTCTTCACATTTGTTTAGGATTGCAAATTACTCTGGAATACAAAACAAGGAGGGCTCTTTGTTTCCTGTGACTGGGAGTACTCGCATGCTGTGTAATCAAAGTAACTGATAGAATATTATTCCCTTTCAAGGATTTTTTTCTCACTGCTAGATCCATAAGTTTTGTATACAATACATTCCAATCTCTTCATAACGGGCTGAAAGAGTGGTTTAGTGGTTTTGGGAGCAGGAGAACCTGGTTCAAGTTCCTGTGTCAGCTCTTTGTAACCTTGACCATGTCCTTTTATCTCCCTGTGTCTTAAGTACTAAAATTACATTTTAAGTCTACAAGGCAAGGACCTTTAGGGGTAGATCCTGAGAATTCAATGAAATGTTTTATCTGCTATTTATCGATAGTCGTAATGCATACAGTATATCAATAAATGTAATTAGCATTATGATGCCCGCATGTTAACCAGAGGAATAGCATCAATAAATTTAAAGGATGTCTGATTTACTCATACTTTGTACAAAGCATATGCTAATAATTCCAATTATTTCCAATGGCAAACATCAGAAGTCTGGAATGATTTCAGATAGCAATATAATTTGAGGGACACAGATAAATAGCTAAAGTATTGGGGTGATTGCTTACAGAAGGAAAAGCAACAAGATTCTTCGGTGAACGTTAAGACTATAAGCAGGTTGCTAATGTGGATTTTATGAGATAAATACAGGGTAGAGTGGGGATTAGCTACCTTTAATAAGATGATTCATCATGTTTTACATTAACTATTTGAAATACAGAGACTCTTTAACTGTTAAGAAAATGGGTGTTATTGTGATTATTGAGCAGTTATATGGTCCTAAAATAGGTAAAAGGATTACTGTATACTGATTGCTACACTTCTTCAATGTGCAAGGCATAACCAATAATGGTTTCTAATCTTATGAGGGCAGACATCTAAGCATGTCACATACGTTAATTAGGTAAATACACAACATCTGTATGTGTGACTGCACTGCAAATAATAAAGTAATCTTTCTTCTGATCTTCAAGGTTGTGTATAAAGTGACATTTATAAATGAGATTGATATATATTGTATAATATATGAACTGTCTTTTCATTTACCGGGTCTATCCCTCTCCAGATCCTTTGTATTGACCAAGCTGAGATTAAGCGGAGCAGACGGTCCTCTTTTCTTCCTGCTGTGGGTCACCTGGTCACCTGGTCAACAAGCTTGACAAGCTTGAGCTTGCTGTTGGCCCAGTCCTTCTTCAGCATAACCACTGAGTGAACAGTGTTGGCCAATGCATTTATTCTGGTAAGGATCATACAATTAATCCTCTGCATCTCAGCTGTGCTTGTTTGTGAGCACAGTGCAATTTGGAGTGGTTGTCCACAACTCCATTGATGAGGATGTCCAAATCCTCCTCTTTGAATGTCAGGCTTCTTAATCTGGCATTATCAAAAGCAAGAGCAGCAGTGCCAGCCATGTTGACAATTGATAGGTCTAACTGATACGGCCAAGTAACTTCAGTATGTAATGTGTATTTATTTGAATTTTAACATGCTCATGACATTTAGCCATTATTGGCATTAGTGGGCCAGTAATACATGTGGGTTAATTAGAATGGACGCTATAGTTTTGCCAGTGCGCATGTGTAGGATATTGGTTAACACATCTCTGAGCAAGGAAAATCCCCCTTCATACAACTAACGTAACAATGCTAGTTTGTCGAACAGCCACTTTTTTGCATACCATTAGCTTTATGAACATCAGTTAAACTGAGGAAAACTATTGACGTTACCTATTTAAGTAACATCACATTAGTAACACATATTTAACAGACTGCTGAAGATCTATCCCAGATACAAGTTTCAGGAGCAGAAGACACGTATCGACCACTGATGGGGTGTGAACATCTTCATCATGTTTGACTGTTGGTTAATAAAAGGCAGGTTGATCAGAGAGATAATTATTCTGGCTGTTAACAATGTATGCAATTACAATGATTCGTGCATAGTTTAGTGTATGGCTAAGGAGTAGTTAGACAGTCACGGAGGCTTTAGTGTAGAGCATAAATCCTGTTGCCTAGGTCAGTCTTGAGCAAAGTGGAAGGTGCGCCCCCCAGGGAGGTGCTGGATTTCAATGGGGGGGGTGTGGGCATGGGCGGTTGCAGAGGCCCCGCGCTCTTCCCAGAGGCATTTAAATTAAATGCCAGGGGATCGCGTGAGGCCTCTGCAACTCCAAAACTTACCTTGACTCTGTCGGCGTCACTCGTGTCCATGGAAACGTGGCATCAAATGATGCCGCGGGATCATGTGACGTGATGTCACATGACCCTGTGGCATAATTTGAGACTGCGTGAGGTAAGGAGGGGGGGGGGTGCAGAATGCAGGAGAGCAGGCCGATAGGTGGGGGGCGGGGGGTCAGCAAAAAAATGTACGCGCCCCAGGCCTAAATCACACTTTTTTATCCTTAATCACAGACTCTCAAGGGGTGCAGCACATGAATGAGTAATGCATAGCTTATAAAATTATAATAATGTATAAAATCACACATTACTAATGTCAGCTCTTACTAAACAAGAAATAGCCCATTGCAATTACAATGTTTTTTATTCCAGTGAATTTCACAAATCTAAGGATATCAGTTATTATAGTAATAGCTATATTATTATTTTGTTTGTTTCAAACATTTTTATTAGGGGTTAGATAAGGTTACAGGCATATAACAGGTCATAACACCCTAATACAAAAGTGTTTTTTTTTTTTTAAAGTATATAGAATAGGAAAAGGCATCGTCTTGAAGGGCGAGACCTCTGGGTCGCGTAGTGGCCCAGTAAGATGGAAGTCCGAAAAAGAGAGGAAAAGAAGAGAGGATGGGGTCGGGGGGGGGGGGGGGGTTTGAGAGTCAACTCTGCCCCAGTTGCTGCGAACCATTATTTGTATAAACAGCTGGGTCTTCCAGCTAGTTCTCAGTTGTACGGGATATTTGGACTGGGTCAGTGGTCCAGCCACGGTTCCCAGACCTTGTAGTGCTCCTCAGTTTTGCGTTTGAGGAATGCTGTTAGTCTCTCCATCAGCATTACTTCATTCACTCTCCTTTTAACCATCTGCTTGGAAGGGGGTAATGTCTTTTTCCAGGAGAAAGCCACTTCACATCTTGCCGCTGTCAGAATGAAGGAAATTAACTTCCTGACTGGGCGGTCAATTTCCTCCATTGGCCTGGCCAGTAGGTAGGTCAGTGGATCAGTGGGAATAGTGAGGCCGGTTACCTCTTGAATTAGAATTTGTATTGTGAGCCAGAAAGTCTGAATTTTTGGACATGTCCACCAAATGTGGGCCATGTCACCTCTCTGTCCACAGCCTCTCCAGCATAAATCTGAGGCCAGGTGGTAGATTTGCTTTAATCGTACTGGGGTGAGATACCAGTGAAACATGATTTTGTAAATATTTTCTTTCATTATATGATATGTATATTGTAATTTGAATAGCATTTTAAACGTGATATATATGTACTTAATTATATATTTTGTGGTAGATCACTTTTGCCTGATATTAGCTTTTATGCAATCTGTATAATATTGTATATGGAGGCATCCATTAGAGATGCTAGTTACTATCCACCAATAGAATTGTAGATGAGGGTATTTAACTAGCTTTGGGGTAGTTATGATCCACTCCTGAAGAAGACGTCATCAGTGACGTCGAAACGCGTTGTCAGCTCACAGCAACTGGGGCAGGAGACAGAGAACGCAGTCCTATCCTGAGGAGCCAAAGACGTCCACGGAGAACGAGATTGCGTGACCGGAAGTGATGTGTCGGGACTACAATAATATATTTTAAAATATTAAATAATAGGGATCTACCCTCTACACACTAAAGTGCTTGAGCAGTTCGGCAGGCCCCACCTCCCCCCCTTCCCAGAAGGTGCTCTAATTGACCATTGGGTCAGTGCTCAGAGCATAGGGAGAGCATAAACAGGGCACCGCACCTGTATCAGTCAAGTAAGTTCAGTGCGGTATCAAGTGAGGGGCCTTGCGTGTGCATGTGTGGTTGCTGCCGACACAGACGTTTCCCGTGAAAACACTTTGTCAAGTGTTTGCGGTTCCAAGGTTCAATAAAGAATCCGGTCGCTCCTCCTTCTGTTACTGTGCACCTCACAACTGAAACAACTTACCGGAGACTCTTAAAGCCACCTCCAGTTTAAGTAATGTCAAGAATTCAGCTGTATCACATTTTAATCATGGTGTAACTGTTACATACAGTTATATACAAATACAATAACTACAAATAAATAAACATACGCCCATAATAATATATTGTCTCTAACTGTCCTTAAAATGTCTGTACGTTGACTGTATTACCTCTGTTCATTTATTGTAATCATGTATTTGTCATCATAACTCTGTGCCCAGGACATACTTGAAAACGAGCGGTAACTCTCAGTGTATTTATTTATTTATTTATAAAATATTTTATCAGGAAGTAATACATTGAGAGTTACCTCTCGTTTTCAAGTATGTCCTGGGCACAGAGTAAAACAAAATAATACATGGTTACAAATACAGTTACATAAATGAACAAGGTATACATTATATACAAGACATTGCATGCACAGTTCAAGAAAATATATATTATGAGCGTATGAAACAGTTACAGACCAGATTAAAGTGTGAGACAGCCTTAGATTTGAAAGAACTTAAGCTGGTGGTGGATATGAGAGTCTCTGGTAGGTTGTTCCAGTTTTGGGGTGCACGGAAGGAGAAGGAGGAACGACCGGATACTTTGTTGAGTCTTGGGACCATGAATAGTCTTTTGGAGTCTGATTTCAGGTGATAGGTACTGCATGTGGTAGGGGTGAGGAGCTTGTTCAGGTAGCTGGGTAGCTTGCCCAGAAAGTATTTGAGGGTGAGACAGGAAAGGTGAACTTTGCGCCTAGACTCTAGTGATGACCAATCTAGTTCTTTGAGCATTTCGCAGTGATGTGTGTTGTAGTTGCATTGGAGAACAAAACGACAAATTGAATTGTAGAGGGTGTCAAGTTTGCTAAGGTGGGTTTGAGGTGCCGAGCCATATACTATGTCTCCATAGTCAATAATTGGCATTAGCATCTGCTGTGCAATACGCTTTCTGACCAGGAGACTTAGGGAGGATTTGTTCCTGTAAAGTACCCCTAGTTTGGCATAGGTCTTGGTTGTCAGGGTATCAATGTGCATCCCGAATGTTAAGTGGGAGTCAAACCATAAGCCCAGGTATTTAAAACTAGTGACAGGTGTTAGGGTGGTTTTAGCGTTGGTTCTAATCAGGAGCTCAGTCACTTGGAAGCTTTACAAATTTAGTCTTGGTCCCAAATACCATTGTTACAGTCTTGTCAGTGTTTAAAAACAGTTTGTTTTGGGAAATCCAGTTTTCGAGTCTCAAAAAGTCAGACTGAAGTATGTGTTGAAGGTCAGAGAGGCTATGGCTGTGTGCATACAGGATTGTGTCATCTGCATACATGTGTATTGAGGCTTCCTTACAAGCTGTGGGAAGATCATTAATGAACACTGAGAAGAGTAGGGGCCCCAGAACAGAGCCTTGCGGAACACCACAGGTGATATCCAGGGGGTTGGAGTTAGAGCCTGAGATGGACACATGTTGGGATCTTCCTGATAGGTAGGACTGAAACCAGTTTAAAGCATGTTTCCCTATTCCAGAGCTCTGGAGTTTGTTAAGCAGGATAACATGATCAACTGTGTCAAAAGCCTTTGCAAAATCTAGGAATACTGCACCAGTGAGTTGTCCCCGTTCCATTCCACACTGGATTTCATTGCAAACTTTTAGCAGGGTAGTTACGGTGGAGTGTTTGGGACGAAACCCAGACTGGAATTGGCTAGGGAAATTTGTCTTGGTGTAGAAATCGCTTAATTGGGAGTGGACACATTTTTCCATAACTTTGGATAGAATTGGGAGAAGTGAGATTGGCCTGTAGTTTGAGACAGTGTTTTTGTCCCCACTTTTGAAGATTGGGACAACTCTGGCAGTTTTCCAGGTCTTAGGGATATGGCCTGCAGACAGGATAGAGTTTACTATGGACGCAATTGGTTTGGCAATGGCTGGGGCACCAAGTCGTAGGAACCTAGATTGTAGTAAGTCGGGTCCACATTGGCTGCTTAGTTTTAGTTTGAGGAGCGCTTGTGTAATCTCCTCTTCAGATACTGGGCTAAATTGAAAATTGTGGGCAGTGTTGGGAGGGGGTGGGTATTACTTCCTGGCTAAACGTTTTATAAATACATAAACAAACATATGCAGAATACTTCTTCAGCATAATGGCAAAATCTGCTTGATAAAAAGATCCTTATAAAGAAAAGAGAGAGACAATTATTTTGATTCTTTAAATTCAAAATAAATTATAAAAGCCACACATAATTTAATTAGAATAATTAAAAAACAGAGTGTCTCTTTGGATAGAAGGAAACATACTCTATATAATAGGCAGTCAAAAAGTTATACAAAGTATAAATAAATAAGTATTCAACCAGTGTGCATGTATCTGGTTATGATGAAAATACTTTGAGCTGCTACTATATAAAACTTTCTGGGAAATGACCACATCATGCAATGTAGACAGAATGCATATTTTACCCTGTATCATTCCATGTCTGGAAGGGTTTCAAACAGTACAAAAAGTACTGAAGTTTTCGGAGATATCACTAGCTAACACCTTGCTGAGTGAGAGTCCCTAAAATAAATACAGCTTTCGTTTTATCAACACAGCCTTTATCGTTGCTAAAATATCTCTCTCCTACTTTGCACAAGAAATCATTTCCTCGGGAAGCAATGATATTAACCCGTTTTGCAAGTTATGTGTGTACAGTGTGCAGTTATGCAGTTAGTAAGCAATTTTATTGAAACTCTCAGGTAACCATTTGAGTTATCCCTCGGAAATATTGAATTCAAAGTAGCATTATTTATTCCATTTTTATTTTCAATTTAAAAGGAAAATTAAATTGAGATGGAAGTCAGAAAAAAAGTCACCATCTGGCGGAGAAAGCCGGTTTTTCCAAAAAAAGCAGCTGTGTAATCTTTTGAAAATATTTTCATACAGTACATTTTTCTTAGGGCGAAGAACATACTGTATGTTTTATTGTCCATTTCTATTTAAAATGAATAATGCAGATTTAGTTTTCAATATTAAATGAATTTTAGGGCACTGTGCAAAAATCTTTATATACGGAAAACCAATTACCTTTATTTTTAATGGAAGCATTATACTTCCTCCAAAGTTAAATGCCTTTTAGTGCTCTCATTACACAGCTACTTAACTCCTGTAAATTTCAGCAAAAAGACAGAAAATCTGTAACAGAATATTTCAGTAAAGCATGATCATTGTAAAGAAATGACTAAATATATAAAACAATAGTAGAACGTTATGATTAGGTTGAAACAGTAGAGGATTGATAGCAAGCTGTAAAAATATTAGAGAAGTAAAAAAACTAAAGCTCAGCAAGATAAAATCTAACAAATAAAGCTTGTTGTTGCTTGAAACTGAAATATTCCACTTTGTCTAAAGATGTCTGAATTACGAGCATGGAAAATCATGTACATGTACAGTACTGAAAATACTGCAGATGCCCCAGGGTGGGTGGTTAGGCCTCACCTCTCATTTGGCAGCATGAAGACGGCGTGGCAACATTTCCTCCTGGACCTGTTAAAGAGGAGAAAGAAAACAAGTATGAAGGTCACTCCTCTTCAAGCAACTGAGTATCGTGGACCAGGCTGTTCATGTCATTCATCATTCTGTTCTTCAAGCTCATTTCTCAAGATCATTGCTTCGTGGATCAAGAGTTGTTGGTGCCGCAGTTGGACGACGAGGATTAAAGCCTTCATCCTGGCATGAGTAGGATACTCATTGATTGTATTGTATTTAATTTAGATTTTTTTTTTGTGTGCCCATTGATTGCCAATCTGGCTATAGGTGCCCCTTGTTGAGGGCATAGATAACCACAGTTGCAATCAATAGATGTATTGGCTACTGTTTTTTTGTACTGTATTTTAAAGTTTGCTTTTATTTCATTGTGGTTTTTTTTAGGGTGCCCATTGATTGCCAATCGGAAATCTGTGCCCCCCATTTAGGGCATAGATAATATCATAGTGGCAATCAGTGGATGTATTGGCTAGTGTATTTTGTTTTGTATTGACTTTCAATGTTTATTTTTATTTAATTGTGATTTTTTTTTACATCTATGGCCAATTGGGTGTTAGCCCCTTACTATGCGTGGTTGTGGTGGGGGGGTGGGGGGGAGGGTTTGTTGGTGATAGAGGAGTTGGGTAGTAGGGTGCCCATTAATTGCCAATGTGGCTGTCCACCGTTGAGGGCATAGATTACCATAGTGGAAATCAATAGATTAAATGGCTAGTGTATGTTTTGATTCTAATGTATTTGATTGTACTGTAATTTATTGTAATATACAGTATTTTATTGTATTAAGGGGTGGGTGAAAGGTTTCGTTGCCCAGAGATGTGTGGTTAAGCCTTCTGGAGTGGTTAAGCCATCAGGAGTGGTTAACCCCTTAATTAACTAAGGAGTATTAACCGCTAAGTTAATAAAGGGGTTAACCGCTCCTGCAACCATCCCAGAAGCCTAAACCACACACCCTGGGCAAATAAAGTACACCCTTCACCCACCCTCTTAAAACACCCATAACGTCCTAATTACCGTAGTAGTAACCAATGAGGTAATTAAGGGGTTATTAGTGTTTTAATGCCTGGGTAACACCCCTTTCCTCAATGATGGTGCAGATGAAGAGAGGAGGATGGCCTTCATCCTGGTAGGGGTAAGTCAAACATGTATTAATTATATTACTGTATGTTTACATGGGTAAAAGCACTAGTAGCCATATCTGGCTCTGATCAGCAGCACCCCTTAAATAGCCCTCGGTGGCTATTATTTACATTGGACAGGGGCTGCTGGCCAACCAAAGCACGGATTGAGTTGGTGCCACTAAGCCCAAGATAAGGGGGCCTGCTAAGGCTCTCAAGACCTTCCACTGGGTAGAGCTACAGAGTCTGAAGGGAACAAAGGCTCTCCATCCTGAGAGCCCATCCACAGACTTGATTGTCCACTCCTCCTCTCTCACCAAATGTCTTAAACACCTCCACGCTCCCAGCCTTTGTCTCAATCCACATTTCTCTGCAGGTATAAAGTTCAGGGAGTCCCGCCGCCTCAGCGCGCTCCCCACTCACCTCCGCCTGCTACCGAAGCTCCCACCTTCCTCGCTTCCTCCACTATTCAGAACACCTCTCCTTCGGGGACACCCGACAGATGGCTCACGTGCACACCCCACTTTAGGCTTAATGCCTTTCTCTCCGGGCCCAACTTTTGGCTGCGCCAATGTGGTGACATCAGGATGCAGCACGCACGATCGGCGCACAGGTCAGCATATCAGCACCTGGGTACATCCCCACACCTCTCCTGTACACCTGAATGGCCAATAGCAGTCATCCTTACTGGAGTACCTCCACACCTCCTCCTGCCTCATTGGTCACCTTCTCCTTCATATGTTCAGCTATGCCACTGGCACATTGGCTGAGCATAATCCTATGTTCCCTTGTGTTCATTGCTTCCTAGCCTTTGCAGTTTTATCTTGTCCTTTAGTTCGCAGCTCTCTGTTATTGACCCGGCTTGTTTTGGACTCCGCTCTTCTGTACTCCTGACCCCAGCTATCTACGACAATCCGCACCTCTCCAACCCCGACCTCAGCACCCGTACCACGACTATTCTCCTCTCTAGAACCCGGACCCCGGCTAATAGTAGCTGCAACGATCCATACCTCGCCAACCCAGACCTCAGCAAGTATATTGACTATCCGTACCTCTCCAACCCAGACCCGGCTACCTTGACCAACATACACTCCAGACGTGCCCACGCGGCTGTGGGTGGTGTTTATATCCATCCCCCCCATGGCCACACCTTGTTTGAGTGAGCACATCATGACAGCAGGCACCTTGGCTGATTAAATCACTGAGTCCCCTCCATAGAAATGTACTCACGCAAATCACATTACAAGTCTGCTTGCTTAGAAATGATTACATTCAATCCACATTTACAGAGCTGACCCTCACAAAAACATTTAGTGCTTACTGAGGGATTGCATTTACAGGGAATAAAGTGTTTTACAGACAATATCTTGATACATGTATTTTAACATTCCCTCCCCAGACACTAAATACTAAATTAAACATTATTGAGCCAGCCAGTTTACACAGGTTTAGGGGTAGCTGGCTGTGTTTGACCTTTATTATGTGAGAACAGCTACCCTTACCGTCACAATGATGATGACTCATATGTGGCACTAGGAAGAGAGCCGTACCCGCAGATAAAAGCTGCACTAATGATATGTGTCCAGAGTGCAGGACCCTATAACCCTGGAGTCAGTGACCAGGAATTCAAAGCCGCAGCACCTAAATTGAAGCCAGGTGATGATTTGAAGGATTCAGTATGCTGGGCATGTCATGAGTCAGGTCACATGGAAGAATCGTGTCCCCAAGTCCTCAAATATAAATGGTGACAATAGGAGCAGCATGAGGAAAACTGTCTCCCACAGCTGTAAAAACAAGCAACGTGATGTGAACACGGGGAAGATGTGGAAGCTGGTAACTGTGAGTGTATGCTCAGCACTACTGATGTCTCTGGAGATAAATGGCACCCTACTACCAATTCCTTCAACCTCCAACAACCCCAGCCCCAACACATACAGTACAGTAATGGACAAAATCCCTGTTATCCATATCTGGATAATAGCGCATTTGCACATTAAAGATAAAACATTGCCAAGCCAGCATATAGTAAATTAAAGTTGTAATTACCCATTCCAGGATGAAGGCTGCCCTCATCCTCATCTTCATGCTCAGTGTCGTCCGTGGGCAGCAACATTAAAATTAAAAAAACTACTGGCCACTAACCCCTAATTACCATATGCTTACTGATTGGCTGGCCTGCCTCCCTTTAAGATGATGTCACATCATTAAAATAAATGGAAGTCATAACATGGTACATCCACCAATCGGATTGGTGAATATACCATTGGTCAGTCAAATGTGGCATCGAAGGCCTTATATGAGGTCTGTTACCACTCATTTGACCCCAAGAAGCCATTGGATCAACATCTCCTGGACCTGTTGGAGAAAAAAGAAGAGAAGGAAGAAAGAAGAACTACTCACTGGAGACGCCTCTTCAAGCAACTGAAGATCATGGACTTCTTCACATCATGCTGCTGAGGATCATTGCGTCATGGAGCAAGAGTTGGTGCCACTGTTGAATGAGGGGGTGAATCTTCATCCCGGCAAAGGTATGAAACACATTGATGGTATTTTATTTAATTGTGTATTTTTTTTAGGATGTACATTGAACACATTAAACAATGTGTTTATCTATGCCCCATTCAGGGTATAGATAAAGCAGATAGACAATCATTACCTATTTTGGCAAATTGTTTGTTTTTATTTAATTGTAATGTATTTTATTTTGTGGTTGTTTTTTTTAGATTGCCACTGTGGCAATCCATATTGTGGGCATGGTTTACCACAGTGATAATCAATGTGTAGAGAGGATATCGGATGTGGGTAGGCCTTCAAGGTGAGTAGCGGGTGGGTTAACCCCTTAAATACTATAGGATTTAATAACCGCTAAGGTAATTAAGGGGTTAGTGGCCAGTAGTTAGTATTTTCATTTTAATGTTGCTGCCGATGGTGGACGAGGAGGACAAAGCTATGGATGAGGATGGCCATCATCCTTGCAGGGGTATCAACAACTTTAATTTACTGTATGCTGGCTGGGTAATGATTTATTTTTAATGGGCAAATGAACTATTATCCAGATTTGGATAATAAGGATTTTGCCATTTAAGGTACTGTATGTGTGGGGGAGTTGTTGGGAGCAGAGGGGTTTGGTAATAGGGTGCCAATTAATTGTCATTAGGGTTATCTTTGTTCCCATTGAAGGCATAGGTAACTACACTGACCATTAATGGGTGTATTGGATAGTATTGGTTGTTGTATTGTATTTTAATGTTTATTGGGGGTAGAGGGTATGGGTGAAGGTGGTATTTGGCTCATGCTGGATGTTAAAAAAAAAACCTATATTGAGCAGTATCAGGCTTCTTTCAACTTAGTGACTTTTTCTATATCTGTAGATGTGGCTGATCAAGTCATTTTTAGCTGATATTGAGGCCAATGGGAAATTTCAGCCAAAAATGGATGATTGACCGGTTCGGCTGATATAAAATAAGACACTTAGTAGATAGTTTGAAGAAACATATGATACAATATATAATGTCAAGAATTGTTCTTATCAGTATTTTGTTTTGTTTTTTTTTTTGTTGGTAAAAAGGTACCAATCCCCTAAATCAGTGGTTCAGAACTCCAGTCCTCAAGTACCACCCAATTGGTCAGGATTTAAGGATATTTCTGCTTCTGCACAGGGGGTGCAGTAAAAATGACTGAGACACTACTTGGGCCACCTGTGATGAAGCAGGGAAATCCTTAAAACCTGACCTTTTCAGGGTTCTTGAGACCTGGAGTTGTGAACCAATGCATTAAAATATATATTATTATCATATCTAAACGACAATACATCATTCAACTTTACAGAAATAAATTGGTTAGAGAAAGTATTTACCCCATACAAGTTAATATTTCAGCCTTATTCCTAATAATGTAAATCACTATATAGTAATATATAGTTTGATTAAATACAGTGTACAGTATACTGTGGGTGCTGGAACTCTTGAGATACCTCACAAAATTGTTCTGGTTATAACATATCTTTCAACTGTACCTACTGTATTTAACAGGTAAACTGCAGACGTTTAGGTCAGTATAGATCAACTGTACTTACTTTATTAAGGATATCACTTTTTTAATCAGGTAAGCCGCATACTATAGGCTTGGTTCCTTCCTGATGAATTGCTTGAAAGTACAGTACCGCCTTCCATCATGAGTAAAACAACTACAATGATACCTACAGTGCAACATGTTGTGGGCTATTTCGTACCGTCTCTACCTAGTTATTTTATGATCTCAGTTATGGTAAAAAAAAAAAAGTAGCATCAACGCTAAGTAATGTTGATGTTTGTTTCTTTGTTTCATGTTACTGTATGTTGAGCACGTTCTGCCATTCTCCCTAATCAACTTCTGTTTATTCCTCTATCTGGGAGTGACTACAGACATACCCCGCATTAACGTACGCAATGGGACCGAAGCATGTATGTAAAGTGAAAATGTACTTAAAGTGAAGCACTACTTTTTCCCACTTATCGATGCATGTACTGTACTACAATCATCATATACGAGCATAACTGATGTAAATAACGCATTTGTAACAGGCTCTATAGTCTCCCCGCTTGCGCACAGCTTCGGTACAGGTAGGGAGCCGGTATTGCTGTTCAGGTCGTTCTGACTGGCGCATGCGTGAGCTGTCGTTTGCCTATTGAGCGAGATGTACTTAATTGCGAGTGTACTTAAGGTGAGTGTACTTAAACTGGGGTATGCCTGTACTGTATGTCTAACTACTGTATTAGAACTAATAGAAAGGTATAGTGTCCAGTTAAAAAAAAAAAAAAAGCTGCTTCATTTTCAAGGAATCTATAAAAGTAAAATCTTCACTTTTCTAATTATGCGTCATTTTTTTTTTCTAGAAACCTAGTACATTAAAAAAAAATGTGGTGAGTGAAACTGCACCTTTAAAATGGGAATGAAACATGAAGGCAGAGAAATGCTGATATGCTTCCAAGTAGTAATTTAAGCCCGATGTAAACTTGGCACCTCTCATTCTACAGTGAAGCGGAGAAGAAATCCCCAGCAGCAAAGGAACATCAGGGAGGCCAGTACTAACATTTGCTATATTTCAGCAGCCTCAGGCTGTGTTCTTTTCATTTTTTGGGATAAAGTGCATCCATTAGCCACATAAACATGCAATTCAAAGAGACAAAAGTATAACACGACGCAGTCACATCTAGTTCCTATTTTATTTATTCATTCCACTTTCACTAATATGGTACATAAACTATTTTGATTTTTCATGTCCACTTCCCTCTTAAATGCTTTTGTAGACTACTACCCATGATTAGCAAAATACACGGAGTAAATAAAGGAAAACATGAATCATTGTTCCATTACAGCTCTGCTGACAGCTTTTTTTTTCTCGGTTCTCAGATGTTTTGATCCTTATGCAAATAAGAATTTGTCTGGAAAGAAAACTGATGCCAGCAGGTGTTAGGCAAATATCTTTAAGAAGGTTTAACATCATATTTCAATAGCTCGGTTACAGACTTCTATTACATTTACGGATAGGATGTGTGTTAATGCAGTTGAGATATTCATGATCACATTCTATAACTGGAAAAAGTGCACCCAAAACGAAGCCCTCTGTGTAAGCGTGAAACGCGTTGAGGGGGAGACGCTGGTGTAGCCCTGTGTGTGTTCAATAAAGTTGATTGAAGAGAATTCTGAGAGCTTTTTTCGGACATGCGCAGTAGCGCCGTATACCCTCCATTTTCCTGATACTCCCTGATGGTGGCACGCAGGAGCAAGCGAGGAGAGTGGGTCCCAAACCGGAGAAGCAGGTGAAGTATCATACCCTTCCCCCTGCACCGGTTGCCTCTGTGGCCCTGCATAGCTCCCTCGCATCACTCCAGTGTCTGATTCTTCCAGACCTGTGTAATTGCACCGAAGCGCACGACAGACCCCTTGGCATTTCCTTCTTTGGTGCAGTACCTTTAATTTCAGCTGGTTAAAGCAAATAGAATAATGCACTCACAAACACGTACAGATGCAGCCACCAGTGTCCGATAACTTTCCTGGGAAAATACTGTTGCTATCTCACAGTAAATGCAGCTACATTTCTGTGAGATTCTGCAGCCAGACTAATGGCCCATCATATTAACACAGCGGGGGGGTTTGAATGGAACCTTCAGGGACCCCCCCGCTGTGTTAATCCGATGGGCCATTAGTCTGGCTGCTGAATCTCACAGAAATGTTGCAGTTTACTGGGAGATTGCCCGAATACTGGTGGCTGCATCTGTATATATACATACAAAAGTATCCAAGTGTAGCGCTGCTTCCCCCCCCTCCCCCAAGGGAGATCTGCCTGCTACCCAGTGTGTTGTGGTGCTTGATACCTGTTGGCTTGTTGGAGAGCTAAGGTTCTGCCATTGGTATTGGGGAAACAGGACAGGCTTTTGATGTAGATGCTTGTTCGGTATCAGGGTGCTTGCGCCTCCATCCATCGCAGGCTCCAGGATTTCTAAAAGCAGCCCCTACTGTAGGACTAGTCCATACTCCCCCTGAATGACTGCAGGAGCATATTGAAACAGGAGCTCTTTATTTGGTATCCACTGCATACATCATGATCATACAGCGAATACTGCTTTCTGTCTCTCAGGTCCCAGACCTCTTGATGGTCCCTGTGTCAGATCTTGCTTTCGGCCTCATTCACAGTCCCCTAGGGGGATTGATCATGCAGTCTCACCCCGCAGGACGAGACACCCTCACTCCTCAGAGTAAGAGCTCTACTCCCACTAATTTAGGCTGCCTCTTCCCTAGTACAGAGGGGAAGGTACAAGGTCTGCACCCAGGATTTGGCCACACACAGACCATGTCCCGCCTCCACCCACATCACACAGGGAAGCTGCTGGAGGGGCAAACATAAGATTTGTCCTAACACTGTCTGCATCTACCAGACCTTACGTGCTAGGGAGAGCAGATGAGTATTCAGAACTAGCCACATGCTTACCTGTGGAGGTACATCACTTGATCATTTCATGGTGGCGTCCTGTGCATTAGTCACTGACACAGATCCTGCCAAGTACCACTATCGACCCGCACTTCTTGTTACCTTGGCAACCCTGATGATGCCAAACACTGCTTAATCTCCGGAGTGACCCCCTCGGATATATTGGATAGAATGTCCATGTTTTACGTCAATCACTATGTTGATAGTTTGGGCTTTTGGTATGGCACATTCTGGTCCCCTTGTTTGCTCCACTTGAAGCATCAACATACAGTACTGTATGTGTATGATTCCTCTCAAAATGCTTCTAGAGCACCAAATACTTTCTATTCTTATCGTTTATTATTGATGATATTTCACAGATAGGGGATTTTTTTTTAGCAAATGCCTTTTTAGGGTTTATTTTTTCATACATTTGTGGAGGTCTATCAATAATACAAAAGGATTGGAGCTTTGTGAAGGTGCAAAAGAAAGACTCTTTCTGACAAGTTTTTGTTGTTCTGACATGAGGGTGAAGATTGACACATTGAAAATATTGTGTAACCCTATACTTTACTGTTCCTTTTCACATTGATTTCCCTTTACTCTTTTGTCTCTTCTTTTTTTATTCTTTTTTTATATATCTGTTTCTGTTTTCCAATGTGCTCCATTTTATCTGGGGATAAGGTCTTTACTTATCCATTTTTTTCAATGTTCCTCTAAAAAACACCCCCTTTGAGTAATTTATGCTGGAAATGAAGGGATTACATTAGTAGGTATACAGTATAAGGCTTAATAGACCTAGTGCTATGCCATACATTGCCCTGAAGAAGTGAGGGTAGATCCTTCAAAAAGCATAGCAGCACAGTGGGACCTGGTCGAACTCCAGAGATCAAATAGTGTCTTGCGCCATCACGATTGCCATGGTACCGGCGGATAGAGGTACTCGGTGGGACTGGAGGCATCGAATAACTACAACACAGGACACCAACGCGAAGTGATCAAGTGAAGGACCTCTACAGATGAGCTCGGATTCTTTTTATGTTTGTGAGTGCATTCTTTTATTTGCCTTAGCCAACTGAAATGAAAGATACTGCACAATAAAGGCTGCTGTTTTTTGTGCATATTGTCCCTTTATATAATACTTGCTGGCATTATCTATCTGAAGTATGGGAAGATCTCCAATAAAAAGCACATCTTAGTACCTCACACTAAACTGACTTTTTATGTAAAGGACATTTTAACACTCAGTGATTTACCTAAAAGGAATGGGATTCAATGGGATTTTTACTTTAATACAGTTTCATACTGGTTCTGTATATATGAATATATAAATTCGTGTTTGCATCTGTTAATGGAGATCAGGGAAAGCTCTAGACTTGTGGAAAGATTGGGAAGACTGAATTCAGCCGTTTGTAACTAGGCAAAAACTTTAGCAAACGTTTATTGACACAAACAAATAGTCAAACCAATCAATCAAAGACTATTAAAATGTGATGTTGCAAGCAAAATAATCATTTATTCATTTCCTATGATTATATTAAGCATGTTGAGAGTACAGCATCAATCAAAGAAGATCATGCAGTAATCTAAAGGTTGATAATGAGTTTATTTAAATAGGTGTAAAGATACTATAGATTACTTTTTATTCACATTGGTCTATTCAATCAATCTACACTATACTGTAACAGGGTGCCTTCCCTGACTAAGTAGCTTTACAGGAAAACCTGTGTGAAGAGTTTGAGCCCAGCACTGAGCAGGTTCATTCAGGTCACCCTGTCCTAATTAACCTGCTCAGCTGGCTCGTTACTCCTTTAAAAAAAGAAGCTCTCAGTGAAGGGGATATCTCTAGTCTACCATTGTACGCTGATTGGCTTTGTGGAATGTGTATGATGAACAGTGGTTGATGCTGATCAGTATACCTATTTGGGATGAATAGGGGATGTTCTGGGTCCCTATATATTTACGCGTTATCTCTACCCCATCTGGACATGTTTATTTGACTTTGATAGTTGCTGACTCTATTGTGCTGGATTCTACAGGCTGGAATATTTACAGTTGGACTATACTGTTTATATTCTTGACACACAAATGAGACGCTATTTGACACACTGTGGTTATGGACCACAAAATATGTGCCTTGTACTGAAGTACAAAGGAATATATTCAATGGGATTTTTACTTTAATACAATTTATAATGGTTCTATATACAGTATACTGATGCAGCAACGAGTATCCGAACACTTGCCTGGGAAAATCTGGGGCAATATCCCAGTAATGCTGCAACATTTCTGTGACATTTCTGCAGACAGACTAATGGCCCATCAGATTAACACAGCGGGGGTCCCTGACAGTCCCATTCAAACTGAATGAGACTGCCAGGGACCCCAGCCGTGTTAATCCAATGGGCCATTAGTCTGTTTGAAGAAATGTCACAGAAATGTTGCAGCATTACTGGGATATTGCCCCAGATTTTCAAAGGCAAGTGTTCAGATACTCGTTGCTGCAGCTGTATTAATATATACATTTATGTTTGCATATGCTAATGGAGATCAGGGGAAGCTCTAGACTTGTGGAAAGATTGGGAAGACTGAATTCATCCGTTTGTAACCAGACAAAAGCTTTAACAAACGTTTATTGACACAAACAAATAGTAAAACCAATCAATCAAAGACTAAAGGTTGGAGGAAAGGAAATTTCACCAGCAACAAAGGAAATGGTTCTTTACAGTAAGGGCAGTTAAAATGTGGAATTCATTACCCATGGAGACTGTGATGGCAAATACAATAGATTTGTTCAAAAAAAGTTGGACATCTTTTTAGATGTGAACGGTATACAGGGATATAACAAATAAGTATACATGGGTAGGATGTTGATCCAGGGATAAATCCGATTGCCAATTCTTGGAGTCAGGAAGGAATTAATTTTTCCCCTTAATGGGGTTTTTTGTTTGCCTTCCTCTGGATCAATAAGTAAGTATAGATATAGGATAAAGTATCTGTTGTCTAAATCTACAATAGGTTGAACTTGATGGACCTATGTCTTTTTTCAACCTCATCTACTATGTAACTATGTAACTATGTAACTATATTAAAATGTGATGTTGCAAGCAAAATAATCATTCAATCTTTTCTTATGATTATATTAAGTATAGCCATGGCTGGTCCAGGCTATATTTTCTGCCCCCTGTCACGTAAGTCCCAGTAGCTATTCGCAGTGTCAGGCTATCCTGTGGGGTTTATCCCCCTCATGCTGCCTCTTTGAGTGACCCCTGCCTAACGTTAAACTCCTGACCCCTCACCCTGTGTCACCGGTGGGTTCTGTGGCACTGAAGATATAATGTCAGCTGGGGATGCATTGCCTTGGTGGGACAAAATGTACCGGGGATATGTGCCTCACCTCAACAGGACTCAATTTGTGTTAGAGGAGGGTTATCAGGTGAAATACTGGTTGGAGGAGGGTCAACTTACAGCAGAACAACAAGTGGAATTTATGCGCCTGAAGAGTAGTCAATATGTGGCAGGAAGGCTTAGGTCTCCGGATGGGGAGGAGGGTCCTGTGGCACCCTTATGGGAAGGATCCTTGTTCTGGGTGTTGCCTGGTACATGGGATAATGGGCTAATTAAGTAAAAGGTAAAAGGCCATGGGCTAATTAAGTTTAGCAGGGCTGAGTGGGTACTGATTATGTGATTTAGAAAAAAGGGATTTGAACTTCCAGAGTCTTTCATGAGCGCAAAGGGAAGAATGGGTGAAAGAAGCCATACTAGATTACCTGGCCAGTACTACTAAAGGGTCCAAGTCCTGTGAGCTGGATAGGGCTAAGTACCTGCTAAAGGTGTGGGTAGTGGGCGCAATATTCACCTTGATAGGTTAGAACAGCGGTGCGCAAACTGGGGGGTGTGTCCCCTGGAGGGGCGCGGGATTTTTCTGCAACTTCAACTTACCGGGACTCAGCCGGCTTCTGGTCAAGTTGCCATGACAACGCTTTATCAAATGACGTAGCGGGATCATGTGACGTGACGCGTCACCATTAAAATGCACGTCAAATGACGCTGCGGAGTCACGTGATGTCACGTAACGTGAAGCCTCTCCATCATTTGATGCCAAGTCACTGGGGAGGGGGGGCGCGAGCTCTGGAGCCAGCACACAGTGGGCGCAGCAAAATAACTTCGCGAGCCCTGGGGTAGAATATATCTCTGAGTCTGGGAGAAGGTGATGTTATTCCATTATGGCAACTGATAGTTATTATTGAGTTGGCCTTATAACACACCTAAGCTAGACACAGGGTTGTCCAGAAAGGGAGGTACTGGATATGTGGAGTATATATATACTGTTGTATTTAATGTTATTTTAATCCATGTTATATTAGGTTCACTACAGGGTTGTTGATACAGTATATTGATGTTGCATATACTGTATTCCTGAGCGTGGCCGTGTGATTTTCACCAGGGGGAGAATATAGCATAGCCTCCGGACGCTATTCTTCTTTTGGGCCCTCACAGTATAAGTCCTGGTAGGTACAGGCAATGTGAAAGGTTAGATTCTCTCATGAAGGCCTAACTTGCTATTGCATTGTTACTGTATCCAGGGGCCACCCAAGAAGCAACCTGAGAGTGTCACCCTGGTGAGAATGCTGGTTTGGTCACATGCAGTTAATGTGATGCCTCTCAGTATCAGATCTGCCCTGTTATGGGGCAGGGTTACAAGCCCACCCCCTGGTATATACTGACATTCTCCCAGAAGTCAGTTTCTCTTCCCTCCTCCTGTGTAGTGGGAAACATCTACTCTGTATCCCAGAAGGGGATACAGCAGGGGATCAAGAAGGGGCCTACATGGGTCTAAACGCCGTGGAGGTTTCCTGTCAGGGCTTTAAATCTGTGACTTCTGCAGTGTGATAATAAAGAACCATGGAACTATCCATATGTGTTGATCACTGTCTGGGTCACTTTGAAGTGTCAGCATGGACCATGCGGGTCATCTCAGGATCCTCTCTGGCTGGAGGCACAGTTCACCTGAGATGCACCACCCTGAAAACCTTTCCTGATATCTCCCCTCACCACTGCGCAGTACTCAGAGCCTCCTGTTCCAGCCAAACAGGTATGCACCGCACCAGCAACACCAGTAGCCGGATGATCTCACTAAGGGTGGCGGAGTAGGTGCTACAAGTGTGAATGCTTTTTTGTTTGTCACAAATGAGTGAGTGTAACACTTACCTGTGTTTGTAATGATCTGTTACTATTAAACAGTATTATGCTACAGTATGGGCGTTTTGCACTCTCTCTTTCTTTCATTTACATTGCTTCTATCTAGTTTGGATGGAATCCCTCCGTGTGTGAGAGCTGCATACACACCGAGCAGAGAGGCTGATTCCAACGGAAGTAACTACATCAGAGGAGGATTATTATAGGAATATAAGAAAGGGCAAGGACTATCGCTGTTTTAGATCTGTTTTTTATTTATGATCGAACAATTCTTGAATTCTCTGATGAATTGTATTTTTTTAAATGTTTATGCACTTTATCACATAATCACATACTTGATATAATATATTTAACACGTTGTATCAACTTTCTTTTATATTTGTGCAATACAAATCTCAGTGTATACACAACTTAGTATATACATGCATGAGGACAGTTTTTTTGCAGCACACTTTTTTCTCCACTTCACAAAATGTACAACAACAACCTGTAGATTTACTTTGACATCAAGGCGTCAGTGATAAGTGTTCACTGCGCAATAGGTTTTTGATCGGTTTTCCACACTATCCGCAATGTCAGTATAACTGTCAGATTTTGACATGGAAGTGTTTTACAGTTTGTGATATTATAATAGCCAGATTTCGCATTATGTGACAATTGAAGTGATATTCAGTATTTACATTTTTGTTTGACTTTAGGGCAGTGCTTGATCATCGTGCCAGAAAATAGCCGCCTTTCTGGACAACTTTGTTGCCAGTGCCTCGACTGTCAGTGGAAACTAGTGTAGCAGTGTAGTCCTTCTGACCTTTAGAGAGAGTGTATAGCTCTTTGGGACAGACTCTATGGAGGTGCGTCGGCCATGTTGTGGTTAGCAGGACTGAGAGGATGGAACATTGCCTTTGCTATGCTGAGGTGTGTCGGCCATTTTGGGATTGGAAAATACCGGCAAAGGGAGAAAGCAGGATATCCTCTGGTAGAGCAGGATATCCTGGGGGGAATGGAGACCGCAAGGTTAGATCATCAAGGGACGTGGAGGAGGAAGAACTGTTGGGGAGTCAGCTAGGCTGCCCAGGCATAGGACAGTGTTACCCCACAGGCCCCAGTTAGTCCCTCATCCCAAGTAGTGGAGTATTGCAAGGCTGGCCAATAGGAGGGTTTTGCCTCAGTAGATTGAGTTGCGGAGGAACCGCTGGTCGGAGCAGCCTGCACAAAAGGATCTACATGTGGCAGCCGGAAGTAAGGAGGGAAGGGAATTGTGTTTGGAGGCCCCTGCATCGTGGTACACGGATGCAGCCTAGCTCCAACGAGGGAGACTTAGATACATACCCTTATTTAAGGAAGGTACCAACGTGCACCACCATTACAAGGGGGAGGGTAGCACTGCCCTCCCATACATATTGGGTATAACTCTGGGTGGACATCTGGCTGTATAAGGTGCCCCAGGGATATAGTGCCAGAAGACACAAGGGGAGTGTGCATTGTGGTTGGTATATGCATTCTGTTGACCATGTTGGTAAAAGTTATTCTGTTTACGCTATTGTGTGAGTATTTAATTACTAAGAAAGTTCCTGTGCGGAATTATCCTGTCTGCGGTGGGATCCTCGCAGGCGCTGCACCTTGCCCCCAATCTCCCTATGTGCAGAGGCTTATGCCTTCTGTAAGCCTACAGGTAGCCCTGTAACACCCATCGCTTGCAAATCTCCCATTATGGGGGTAGTGTGTTACACTAGGCTTATGTATTTGCTCATATAATATCACACAATAGTGTGTGATTTATAGTAAATTAGCCAGACATTACCATTTTTAACTGATGTTTGAAAATACTAGGACAATTAGATAACTAAATCCACAAATTGATGGCGTTGCACATTTTTGTTTTGCCTGTGTTTCATTCCATGTTCTGAGAACACTGGGGATGACAGAGACTCAGGAAGGAAAAATCAGGGGAAAGGTATTAGACAGAGCAAAGTCAACAGCTATCCGGGGTCATTCACATGTTATCAGGCAAGTTAACATGAGGGGTTTAGGTAAAGCACAGTCCAGTACAGATCTGAGGTCATACACAATAGAGCCAGCAAGGTACTTGAGACGTAAGGCAAGACAAAGTCAAGAGCATACTGTATCTGAGGTCATAAACATTATAGCAGGCAAGGTACTTGAAGGTTAGGCAAGGGAAATTTCAGAGCGGATCCGAGGTCATACACAAGGGAAGCAGGCAGAATACTTAGCTGGCAGGATATGAGACAGAGATGTGAAAAGTACTGAGGACCAAAGTTGTAATGCAAGGAACACAATACTTGCTGATCTTTAAATAGGGCATAACCCGGAAGTGGGAGAGTCCTGCATTGCAATGCCTCTGGGAGTTGTAGTTTTCTCCTGTGTCTTAAAAATGATGGACACTTGCAATATTGCATCCAGAACAAGCGGCAGGTTTTCATAATACTGGATATCCTGGCTAAACGCTGATGCATACTGTAGGTCTGACGCGTTATGAATCTTTGTCCTATTACGTTTACTCTCTTATTACAAAACACAGTATATCATAGAGAATTTTCCTTGTTATAGTGTCACCTCATGTAGTAAGCCCATAGGAAGGACAGCGAGCATCAGGCATGGCTCCTGTACAGGTTTTTCATAAGTGAAAGAACACGGAAATCACCAGGCGCTCCTGAGGGTGTTTCAGGTAGGGTGTGATGACATGCAATAAAAAACCAGTAATAATGATGGACTAACAATATAAAGAAAAAGGAGAAGAAAATATACAACCAGTGTTCAAATGCAGCTCAACCTTCAATGGATCTTCCTTGTTGATCCTTCACTAGTTGCAGTGTCGAGGAGTCAGGGAGCGCAGTACACCAGGGTGAACATAAAAGGAAAAAGCATAACACAGATAATAGTGCAACACTGTGTGATGAAATGGAGTGTGACCTATAACTAAGATAGGAACAAGGGGAATGAACAATAATGAATGGCTACACAGATTGAAAGGACATCAAGTGGATTTAGTGAGCAAACATCAGATGCAATGGGGACTTACAGGAAAGCCCCAAATTCAGGCAATGTAAATAGAGCACAGTCAGTGTCCGTTGTGGGAGGTAAAAAACCTGTGGGTGATGAAGCTGTTGCAAGGGGTCAGGCTGCGCGAGCGATTCCTCCACTGTTACACATCACAGGACTTCCGGGTTAGATCCTCCCACTCAATCTTCCGCTACACGTGACAGCGTCACACTGCGGACACAACAGGCTTCTAATGGCACAGGAAACAAAGACTCAACGCAAGGGCACTTCTGCGTTTCGCTGGAGGCTTCGTCACCCACAGGTTTTTTACCTCCCACAACGGTCACACTCCATTTCATCACACAGTGTTGCACTATTATCTGTGTTATGCTTTTTCCTTTTATGTTCACCCTGGTTTTCATAAGTGAAACTTCTTTGCTGGCACCTATCAAAATTTTGCTTCCACAAAATCACCTTCATGGTGACGGAAGTTGGTAATGGAACTGCTGGCAGAAGAAGCCATCGGCGACATCAGTGCTGGCAGCAGTGCACGGCGCCACTCCCATGCCCAGCGGCCGCTGATATGCAAACACAGCAGCCGTCGGCACCACACACATGCACAGGAGCAGCAGCAACCCCACCACACTTGGGAGATGGAGGCACCAGACACCACACACAGAGACACACACACAAAGAGACACACACAGAGACACAAACACACACACACACAGAGAGAGAGAGAGAGAGACACACACACAGACACACATAGACACGGACACACACACACGAGGAATTCACAGTTAGTATAAATATAGAAGGGAAAATAGCTAAAACAGGGGGGGTGCCATTTTGTCACTGAAATTGTGTTTTGATTTTTAATTAAAAACATCACATCACAAATTCAATTTTTATGACAAAACAGTGACAAAAGCAGTCTTGGTCCGGGGAGGGAAGGGAGCGATTGGAACAGGAAACACACCGAAAAAGATAAAAAAATAAAAAACAATAATAGTGCAGTACAGTATGTCAATACAATCAGAAGTATGTATGGTATCTTGGCTCTGTAGAAATTCCTACTTACAACAAGTGGAATATAAATAGGCAGTGTTCTGACTCTGTCAGTGTAGATGAAGTTACATTTCCAGCAGAGGAAAAGGATTCAGGATCAGGGAAACTTCAAACAGAGATCATGTAGGTATGGTATACTCTAATCCAAACAGGGTAGAGTGTGCATAGAAGATAAAAACGGACCAATGGTATAGATTGCAAAAACACTTTTATCACACACAAAAGATAAGTAGGTAATGTACTTACAATAAGTACATATTACATGTACATATCAAGGTTTCGTGAGGCAGTAGAGTGCTGGTCCTAGATGGTAAAGTCACTCCCGTCTTCCCTCAACTCCAAACTCACCGCCGGTGGATGGCGTCTGACGTCACTTCCGGTAAACGGGTGACGACATCCGGCTGGAGGCAAAGGGGACGGACAGCAAAGGAACGGCAGCAACTTCAGGCGTCTTCACTTGGTGGGCAGCTGCAGCAGACTGACAAGCTCTATGCGTTTCGCTGTCTAAACAGCTTCCTCAGGAGCTTGTCAGTCTGCTGCAGCTGCCCACCAAGTGAAGTCGCCTGATTGTATTGACATACTGCACTATTATTGTTTTTTATTTTTTTATCTTTTTCGGTGTGTTTCCTGTTCCAATTTCTCCCTTCCCACCCCGGACCAAGACTGCTTTTGTAGGGAATCTTTGCATATTCCTTGGAAGGTTGAGAAGTATTGTTTTTGGGTTACACACTTTTATGTAATATTCCAGTTACATTTTCTATTCACTTTGAGAGTTTTAGCGCCGATTCAAATCACTTGGGTTCAAAACAGTGACAAAAGACAAAGAAGTTTCACTTAAAATGCGCGTGCACGACACACACACACCCTTTTTGTCCTGTCCTGTGCACTCCTTTGAGTTTGAGGTTGAAACAATATTTCACCTACGCATTATACATCCGGGTTGAAAAGCCAAATGTCTCAATTCAATCACTGATTTGTTACTTACTGTAGACGTGTGCAATCATATTAAATAAATGATCTAAATCTGTGGAATTTGCTGAGGACAAAGTAAACGCAGTGTCTGGGTCTACGAGATGGTTATGCATACCAAGTGTAATAAAAAGGCATTTAGTCCAATGTTGAATGGAAAGTAGCACCTTCAGTTACTGTGGATTTCGTTACCAAGGATTTACAGAAAATTCAATATTTATGAAGAGCATATTAATGAACTGTAGTTAGGACATGGACAATATGAAATATATATGTAATTAATAGATATTCTGGCAAAACTCTCTTGTTAAAGTGCAATATGAAATATAGTTATTTAATTAATAGATGTGCTGGCAAAACCTTCAGTGTATTATAGGAAGTGATTTACGTAGCTATAATTTAGCAAAATTGGGTAACCTTAGAGGCACACAATTATTTAAAACTCATCATATTAAGAAAATAAGGTTCCCCGGTGTGTGTTGCTGCATTTCTATGCCTATGTACAGCACGTTAGCCTACATTTCTAACTGATGTTATACACAAAAATGTAACAATTGACAGCAGAGGGAGTGGATAAACTGTTTCATGTTGTGTGCCATTGTCAGAATGTTAAACTGGAAACTGACTTGGTTTGACATTTTTCAGTTTTGGTGATGGGGTTTTTTTTCGGTGTTTTGCCAAATTTGAAAGTTGAAGAAAAAAATATGTGAAAAATGTTAGACGGCTCATCATTATTTTTACTCAAATTGTCAGGAAGAAACTCTTCACGTTAATAGTTTTTTGTTGTTATGTTCTCTGTTTTGAGATATTTCACCTGGAAAGTTAGTTTGTGTGCATGACCTAACTCAGGGGTGCTCAATGCCAATCCTCAAGCCCCCCCCCCCCCATCCCCCAACAGGTCAGGTTTTCAGGATATCCCTGCATTAGCACAGGTGGCTCAATCAGTTCTGGCTTCAGCACAGGTGGCTCTTTCAGTCCCTGCTTCAGCACAGATGGCTCAGTCAGAGGCTCAGTCAAAGAATGTGCCTCTGATTAAGCCACCTGTGCTGAATCAGGGAAATCCTGAAACCCTAACCTTTTAAAGGGGTTTGAGGACTGGCATTGAGCAAGGTTCCATTAGGCAAGGTTATCCAGATATCCCTGCTTCAGCGCAGGTGGCTCAATCAGTCCCTGTTTCAGCACAGGTGGTTCAATCAGAGGCTCAGTCTTTGACTGAGCCACTGATTGAGCCACCTGTCCTAAAGCAGGGATATCTGGAAAACCTGGCCTGTTGGAGGGGCTTGAGGACTGGGGTTGAGCATCCCTGTCCTAACTGAAGTGGCTCAGTGAGTAGAGGCACTGACTGCAAAGAAAGACACTGGAGATGTATTCTGTAAGCTACGATATCTGGCGCAGTTGCACAGAAAAACCCATTGAAGTCAGCAGCAGGGCTTTCCATGTGATAGCACTGTACCTTCTCAGGGAGCAGCATAGCTGATCAACTCCACTCTTTGTTTTTGATTTACAGTTTAAGCTCACCAGCTTTGAAGCAGGGGAGCCTGGTTCAAATACTGGTGTCTGCTCCTTGTGACCTTGGACAAGTACAAGGTTTCCATGCCTCACCCAATAACTTTAGATTGTAAAGTCTACAAGGCAGGAAATCTTTATACCTGCAAAATTCTATGTACAGCACTGGGGTACACTGTCAGTGCTTTATAGAAGAAACGAATACTGTATACCAAATCATTTATATGAGCTTCATTATAAAGAGGTCCTCTCTGCTTCAGTGGTGTTTTAAAACTGCACAGTACGGCATATAAAATGTTAGTGAGCGTTTAATGTGCTCTCATAAACTTTGCAGAAGGAGACATACAGTACAGTATTGCAAATTTCATCACCCTGAACACGTTCTTAAATCTGAAATGATTTGTAAGGCCCTTATTCTATAAAGTGCAATAGCACAGATCCCGCTAAAATCCCCATTGACTTCAATTTCCGTGTGACAGCGTCAGATCGGTGCTATTTATAGCCGTTTATCAAATCATGGGGTTAGTTATTAAAATGCAACTGTGCCTATTGAGACAGTAATACGCAGGAACTCCTATTAAGTTCCTGTGCAAAAGTGCCCCGATCGACCCTATGGAAGCTTAATGAATAGCCCAATAGCGTGGGACAGTTGCAGGTCAAACAACATTAATTAATGTTAAAACTTTTTTTTTTTGGCAATCTTTAGGATAAGTCAACATTTTGTATGTCCTACTTTTATGTTTCTTATGATATTAAGAAGGAGTGACGTTCAAACATCTGTATAATAATGCAATTTAACTCTTGAGTGCTGGATAAAATCTACGAAGATTCAGGAGCAGATCACGTAGTAGGGGGTCAATGTTTTTGAAGTAGTCCATTTCCTCAGCCTGGATTGTGCAGAATGTTTTTGGCCAAAGCTGCATGCTGCAATTCCACCATCACGTTTTATGGAATAGCCCGCGAGTGAGTAATTTGGGGAACACTGCTCATTTACATGCTCATTTCAATAACTGTATAGAGCACAAAAAAATCAAGCGCAAAACAATCACCAATGGTGAAAAAAAAACTTTGAACAAGTGATATCAATAAGCACTAATGTGCTAATAAATTAAGTCCATAAACGGACAAGTGAATATAATAAATTAGCTAAGGTGAGAATACTAAATTGGTATACACGCAACCTTGAGAAAGATGTCACTTTTTCCAAAAATGTTTCCCAACATCCACAAAACAGAACAGCAGCAAATCTAAAGTGCAAACATAAAGTGTATGGAAAAAGAAAAGATACAAATATGTATTGGGATGATCCAAAAAAACGTTTAATTCCCTACTCACATGATGTGGGAACAATTTGGGCATTTTTCCAACATGTGGTATTATTAGATTCACTGTGATTACATTTTAAGCTTTTGTGGTATGTATAAAGGAAAGAGAAAAAGAGAATATAGTGGAATATAGCTTTATGACATAAAAAAAAACTACTGGTTGAGCAGTGAAAACACACTGAAATACTCCCAAGTGTAAAAAACATTTTGACCACTCTGGGTCTGAAGGTACGCCGACTGGAGGCTCCACTCCTGCAAACACCCGCTCTCTGATCCTCCCATCTGCGCGGGCAGCAACGCTTCCCAGATTGATGATATAACAGAGGAAGGCAGGATGAGGGAGGCAGGACCAGGTTGGCAGGATGAAGGAGGCAGGACGAGGGAGGCAGGACGAGGGAGGCAGGACCAGGTTGGCAGGATGAAGGAGGCAGGACGAGGGAGGCAGGATGAAGGAGGCAGAATGAGTCACGTCCAGAGAGGGAAATAAAGACGGATGTCTCACGGTAGTTTGTTTCACACTCAATCCACGCTATGCATTTCACTCAAAGGTCTGAGCTTCCCCAAGGGTTCACACTCTCCCCAAGTTAGAGGATGTGATATATACTGTATACTGTCCACGCTATGCATTTCACTCAAAGGTCTGGGCTTCCCCAAGGGTTCACACTCTCCACAAGTTAGAGGATGTGATATATGTACTGTCTATTGTGTCATCACAGTGCGATATACATTGATAAAGCCATTTTAAAAAGGTGCAGCTAATTATGCAATATACATTTAACCCTCTCCGTTTCAGTATAGACATATGTCATATGACTTGTTACTTGAATTATACAAACCTAGACACAAAAATGCCTCTTCAGACAATATTGGACATGTCTAGATTTTCAATAATTGTTCTACATATTAATTATCATTATACGAAACAAACTAATTTTCTAAGAGCCACGATTAAAGGTTTTTGAATATTGAAATAAGTATTACCTTATTTTATACAGTAGAGTAGTAAAATAAATAATTGCAAAACTGTCTGTGATGTCTATTTATTCCAATGAAAATGTTTCAGTTACCCTACAACAAGTATAAAATGCTTGCTTATTGCTACTGTACCTAAAATTAAATTGGATTCCTTTGATTTAGTCCAGGCATCCACGTTCATATTTTATGATATGCTTATGGTGATCTTTTACTATCTACAATTAAGTAACTGCAGAACCGTTTACATCTTTTTGCATTGACTTATGCGACTTATGAAGACCTTTTTTTTTTTCTTTTTTTAATTCTGCGGTCACTGAACTTTCAAAACCCAAATTTGTGCATGTACTGTACCAGCTTAAAAAAAAAAAAGTTAATTACAATTTTAATTACAAATTATTTCAGCGAAAACCATGTATGCCTAATCATGTTCAAAGCTTTGGTGCTACTCCTCCAATTTATCAACATAAGACTCATTAAATATTTATTCTGTCTTTGATCAGACAAATATCAGAATCCGTGCTTCTCAGCAGTGGAAGTCGGGAAGCATAATTTCAGAAATCCAACCAATTTTTTTTAAATACTGTGTTAAGGGAACAGATTTATCACAATTGTACAACAGGTTTCCGTAGGTTGCCTGGAAGTACAAAGTAAACAGCTCGCTGTCTGAAGCTCTTTAATTGCTTGTATTTCCATCTTTTACATGCCTACATTTTTTTTCCTAGTGGTGTCTCTTACCACATAACATAGCAGTCTCTGAGAAATGTCACTTTCTTACTTTCTATACCAGCACTAGTTAATGCCAGTCCTCAAGAGCTACCAACAGGTTAAGTTTTCAGGATATCCCTGCTTCAGCACAGGTGGCTCGGTTGAAGACTGCACAACAGCATTAGAATTATTACAGAACTAATTCCATAGTTTTGTGCAGCCTTTCTTTCCTCTTATAAATCTAGTTCTCCTTTTTGCATCAGTATAAGTTGGAAGACTATGCATGTGTTATTCTTCAATACATTTATGCTGAATATGTAAATGTTATTGTTGATTGTTTTTTTTATTTACCTTCCACCATATTTGGGGGAAAAATAAGTGTTGGCAGCTGAATGTATGAACCATCTCGTATTGCCAGCCAATACCCATAAAGAGGAATGTACAGTAGGGTTGTGCATTTCATACAGACTACTGAAAAAGAACAAAGTTAGTGAAGTCATTTAGCACACATTTTTGCTGGGCTGTACAAAAATGACATTACTTCTACATACAATTAAAGGCTAAGTTTAGAAACCAGAATTTACAGACCTGGTTCTGATTGCCTGTTACTGATAACAAAGTTTACATTTTGGATTTGTGTCTCAGTCCATCTTTGGATGCTACAGTCTTGTATGTATACTTTAGTGCTGTCTAAAAAAATCAAATTACACTGTCAAGGGGGCTACTTTGTAGGAAATGATAAAGATAACACAGCAATTATACTAAATCTAATGGCGTGATTCTGAAAATACATTCGTATATCAATGACCACTATTACTGTATGTTCATGGGTGTCCTGAGCTCCAGTTACTTGTAGAGTATTTTGTTTGCAGATATTTGGTTAACCATTGACTGGATAAACCTTTTCCTGTTATAAACAGAAGTGTTCACAAGCTACTGTACTGTATGTCACTCTATCTTCAACACGTCATGTGTGCATTTCTGCATATTGTACCTTGTAATGATTCTCCTCCCTTTGGCCCATATTCACTAGTGTGCTACACTTTAGCAAACCTCAAATCCTTTTCAAATGAACTGGAATAAAGGCATTGCTAAAACTTGCACCCTTTAATGAATATGGGCCTTTGGCTTGTGAGATGGGAGAATTATTCACCAACATTTGAATTTGCCACAAATAGGTTTCTTTTTTTGCCTAGCTTTAAAAGGTCTTTAAATACTGTATGTGTGCGAATGTATGCAATTAAACCACCGGCCACTATCCGTACATTAAATTCAACCAGAAACTGAAATATGGGGTTTGCAGGAAGGAGGGAGAGGGGGAGAAAGAAAGAGAAACTTGGGGGCCTATTCCGGTAGCTTCGATAAGTGACTTAAGGCTTTTAAAGAGCACGATTTTGCAAGTGTAGCGATTCAGAAAGCTTCGATAACATGTCAAAATTGATTTAAAAGGCTTTTTGATGATCGTTATCACTCTTGCTGTGACAAGCTGTGTGGAGCTCAAAAAAGATAGAAATGTGCATTTATTGCCGGTAACTGCTGTTCAGATAGCTTCGGTATGCACATCGCGTCTTTAACACACACATTTTCCCCAGTTGAAAAAACCCAGATATAGTCACGTACAAAGATGACTTTCACGAACAATATAATCTCACCCTCAAGCTTTTCTATCAATATCTTCAATGAAGACACTTGGTACTATCACAAAACACAGAAAAATATGCGAGCAGACCGGTATCAATATTTGAATCACTTTTTTGTGACACCAAAAACAACAAAGTGACGGTCTGTCTGCTTAATAGCCAACTTTTCGAGGAAGAAGGTGTTGACACAAATAAGCTTGTGACAGTGGAAAAAAATTACTTAGAAGGAGAGGTAGAGAGAGACGACTACGAGGATGTACTTGAAAGAACAGCCACGTCTTCTATTAAGCGTTGGTGAATGAGAGGGGAGCGCAATACGTGGAATATACGAGGCGGCACACTTTATCCTCACTTGGCTAGTGCCGCAAGCCGGGAGGTTTCCCGGCTTGCTCGTTTCTTTCCCTCGGCGTGCCGCGCGTCATCGATGCGCGGTCACGCTTCATCGGGAGCGTGCGCGCATGGCGTGCTCCCCGAGGGAGCCCTGGTGTCCCGCGATGTGGGGGATTGCGGTGGGGGGTTCCGGGGGACCCGGCGGACCCAGAAAGGGGAGGAGGAAGCCCTGATCGGAGAACCGATCCTCCGAGGCTCCGGCGCGCGCCCGGGACACCTCGGCGCGCGCCTGGTTTCTGTCGTGGCCGAGACCGGGCAAAGGTAAGAATAAACTCGGCCGCGACAGTATGTGGAAAAGAAAATAAATAATATAGTGTAATAACTTATAAACAGTGTTCCATTTCTGTGCTGGTGGAGTCTTTAGATTTTGAACTCACATTATTTCAAACAAATAAAGGTATCTCCAAAAAAGGTGTTTTCAATGAGCAGGTCTTCCTTCAATGTGTGGATATCCCTCAGGGTATCACTAGGCTAATTCCAGGCAGCCAAATTGGCTCCCAGGACAGTCCTTTCACTTTGCGTGCTCTGCCAGCACTGCGTGTGCACGTCAAAGTCCCAGTGTATGTCCTGTTTGTCTCTGCCCCTCCTAATATGGCCGCCACTGCCTCATCAGAGTCCGCCTGAGGAGCTGTATAAATTCCCCTGGAGATGTGGAGGAATAACCTGCTACAAGAAAAAGTTGATTATTTTAACTGACCTTTAACTGATTAGCCAGCAAAGCCGACCAATCAGATGAATGACATTCTCCTTTGAATGAGAAAAAAAGAGCTGGACAAATAAAAAAAAAATAAAAAAATGGTAATCAGTGCACAGTAATTAAAATAATAAGTGCGTAAAATAAATAATTGAAAGTGGGGGATACAGAGCAGAGGATCCCGCCTGACGTCCACTAGTAACCGAACTCTGAGACCCTCCCAGTGGACTCTCTGTACGTGTACACTGCCTGAATACGGAGGTGTACTAGCACCCGGAACATGGCCACAATATTTATTGGGACCTCCCCTTCAGGACACTGATTCCTTGTCTTATAAATGGCTAGCTTAGCTAATGCCAGGAGCAGGTTGACGAGGAGATCCCTAGGATTATTGTCCCGGGACATTGGGCACCCAAAATTAAAAAGATGAGTGGAAAAAGTGCATGAACTGCAGGGGAAGGCCCCTCAAGGTGGATAAGTGGGGCTGCAGTCTGGCACAACTAAAATGAATATGTTACCTGGACTCCGTTTTGCTCAGCACCTGACAGCACCTTTGGTGTTTGGTAGGGGAGTGCGTCAAGGATTCCTCTATTTCTGGGCAACTGTATACACTTTTCATCAAGCCCTTCCTTGGCCTACTGAGAGTGAAGAATCGCCATCCTGGCGGCCGCGGACCGTCTCCTCACCTTAAAGGCCCTTCCGCGATGGACATCCAGGATGTGCAATCGCTTTGTCCAGTTACGCACGCGCGTGTGGATCTTGCGCAGTCTGACTCTCTGCCGTGGGCTCTGACTCCGCCCCCCACTCCCCCCACTCCGCCGCACGAAGGATGCGCTTGTCCAGGCTCCCTGCTGACGCGCATCTCAAGCTTCGCCACCACTCTGGTGACTGACTGGGCTGGTGTGGGAGTTACCTTCCTTCTAGTCTCCGCCCCCTGAACTCTGTGCCGCGCGCGGGTCGGCGCGTGATCGGTCCCGCCCCGTTCCTAATCAGGCTGCATCATAGGGCACACCTGTGTGCACCAGCAGCCAATAGGATTCCGCTTCCTGGTTCTATTCTGGCTTTCAATTGGAGGAACTCCCTATACATGCCTTCCTGGTTCAGACTCTCATTGCTGAGCATAGTCTAGTGTGACGCCGTGCCTTGCTGCATTCAGTTCCTGTGACCTTGCCTTGCCTTTTAACCTCTTGTTGCCTGACCCTGCTTATCTCTTGGTTTCCGCAACTCTCCTCTCCTTATCCGGCTACAAATGACCATTCTCCTGTCTCCAGTCCTGAACTTGGTTAAGTACTCCAACGATCCGCTACTCTCCTATCCTGAATGTGGCTACGTACCCCGACGATCCGTTAATCTCCAATCCTGAACTTGGCTACGCACCCCGACGATCTGCAACTCTCCTCCCCTGACTTGGCAAATACAATCTACAATTCTCACATCTCTAACCCTGACCTGGCATGTATGACCAATCTACATCCTAGGCACGCCCATGTGGCTTTGGGTTGGCGTTACTCAATTCCCTACCTCAGCACTGCGGCCGTGCTTCGTTTGTGGTGAGCTACGCATTACACTGAGGAAGACGCTCACGGGGCTGATGCTGTTGGAGCCCGACATGCAGGTAGTCCGGTCAGAATATGCTGATGACGTGCTCCTCATGGCCAAGGACCTAGTTGATCTCCAGCAGTCACAGCCTGAAGAGTTCCCTCTTCAGCTCTTCAGTTGGCCCAAGTGTTCCGGCCTTTTGGTAGGTCCATTACAAGTAGACTCCTTGCCCCTCACATTTCGTAATATCTAGTGGGGAGTGATATGCTCACATATCTTGGCGTCTATCTGTCCGCTGTGTAGAACTCTGCTTTATAAATCTATAGTGATCTTGAAGAATAAGTCATCGCTTGTCTGGGGTTGTGGGTGTATTTGTCAAAAATTATTTCCCTCAGGGGAAGGACTCTGGTGATCAACCAGCTTGTGGCCAGTCAGCTGTGGTACTGGCTCAAATGGAAGGGTCCGACCCCTGAATTCGTGAGTAAGATCCAGAGGAAGGTGGACTTTCTCTGGATTGGAAAGCATTGGGTCTCCAGTGTGTGTTGTGTGCCACCCTCTAAGAGAGGGCAGAAAGTGAGTAGTTTGTGTTCGCTCCAAGATATATACAGTACTTTCTGCCTCCAATACCTGCAATGATACTGTGACAGGGTGAATGAACGTCACCAGCCATATGCCTGGAAAACCTATGTTTAGGCTTGCAGTGCAGCAGTGACAAGGTTAAGTTGAGAAGGGCTGCTTAATTAGTCTGACCCCAGCTGCATAATCAAGGTGTTAAAACCCCAGGCTGTACACACATGCAAGAGAGCTGGGGAGGAGTCATGACTGAAAATGCTGAAGAGATTACTGCTGTAAGGTCTGTGTTGCAAAGTACATGTGTGATGTACTGTCTGTCTCCTGCATACAAAAGAGAAGCTGCCTTATTTTTGTTTTGTCTGCTAAAGAGAAGCTATTTTGTTCTGTCTGCTGAAGAAGAAGCTGTTTTCTTTTGTTTGCTGATGAGAAGCTATTTGTTTTTGGTGTGCTGTATGTTTTAGGACTCAAATAAATAAGCCTTATCCAAAGAACCCGCCTGTGTGTTTGCATGTACCCTGCAACATATGGTGTCAAGAAGTGCCAGGATTTTGAAAGGCCCCTGCAGTTAAAGGGCCACACACACACACAAGAATGAGAGAAATGGAAGAATTTTTTTAAGCGTTTCTGTGCGAGCAGACCAGACAACAGGGACAGTTAATGCAGGAGCAGGCCCGGCTACAAGCAGAGAGAGATGAAAGACTATTGCAGCAGCAAACCCAGCTCCTAACCCAGCAGCAGGCAGCACAGGAGGAGAGAATGGCCAAGCTGCTGACCCAATTCCAGGGGTCTGCCAGTCCAGAACTTGCAAACAAACCCCCGGTACTCCTGAGGAAAATGGCTCCAAACGAGGATCCAGAGGCTTTTTTACTGACATTTGAAAGGGTTGCCGAAGCTCAGGGCTGGGCTGCAGATCGCTGGGCAACTGCGTTGACCCTGCTCCTCATAGGAGAAGCCCAGGCCTCATATCAGGGACTCCCTGCAGATCATGCAATGGACTACCGACAAGTAAAAGCCGCCATACTGGATTGCTTAGGTCTGACCCCAGAGACCTACCGGCAGCAGTTCCGGAACATGAAGTACACAGCTAAGATGAGACCCCGGGGCCTCGCTCAGCAGTTATTGGACTTGAGTACGCGCTGGATACAACCCGAGGAGCGCACTAAGGAGGCAATTTTTGAGCAGGTGGTTTTGAAACAATTCCTACAGATAATACCCCCTTCCGTAAGCTCATGGGTAAATGCCACGCTGCTGAAACCCTAGCTTTGGCGGTGCGACTCGTGGAGAACTTCCTTGGGGCTGAGGAGCAGGCGAGTGTCCTGGACCCGATGGATCCGACTCCACTGGCACTTGCGGACGCCCAAAGAGGGAGGTTGGATCAACGGGGAACCTACGGCCCATCCATGCGCAACCGCCAAGTCCAACGAAGGAGCAGTCCTTCCTGCAAAGGCGGAGTCAAAATGCTGGTCCCCGCCGAGACCCTCATCTACTTCCTGTTGTCGGCTCATCGCAAAATGAGAGGAGCTCCCTAGGACGTCGCCCAGAGGACCCACCAGATGCGTGGTCTCCAGTGTCCGATCCAGCAGAGCGCTTTCCACGGCCCCCTCCTATGAGGGGATCCTCTCTATGTTCCGCCTGCGGAGAACAAGGCCACCAGCATGTGGACTGTCCACGGATGGATTGTTCATTCGGCAGGACCGTCGCCTCGGCCTTCACTGGAGAAAACCACAAGCCCTGGCTACTTCCAGCCCAGGTTGGGGGAAAAACTGTCCAGGCCCTTGTAGATTTGGGCTCTGGGAAAACTCTGGTCTTCCAGGGACTGTTACGCCTAACGTGTGTTCTTTTGACTCTCCATGGAGCATAGAATGTAAACATGGCGATGTAAGACGGTATCAGACGGCCAAAATCAAGCTACAGGTAAATAGTTAGGAGGCCTACCTCGAAGCAGGAGTCGCTCCTTGGCTCCCTCCCCCCATTGTGCTTGGTCGGAACTGGCCTTTCTTTTCGGAACTAATGGCCCCAGTCTCTCACAAGGAGCCCTATTCTGTGGCTCAGGAGAACCCTGGCAAACTGTTCCCCTTCTCGGCAGACCTTTTCCCCAGCCGACACCGGGTTCCAAAGACTCGGAAGCAAAGACGCTCCGACAAACAGGACTGGTTGCAGAAATCTGGGCCTCAAGGTGACCATTCTAGTAGCCAGAGGTCACAAGTGATGGCTAGGGATGGCCAGAGGGAGGGGGATATGGGCCCTGGAGATTTACTAGATCTATACCTCCCTGACTTTCGCCAGAGGCAAAGGGAAGACCCAGTCCTTGCTAGACAGTATGACAAGGTGGTAAAAATTGATGAGCAGATTTTAAATGCACAGGGGGTGATAGTATTCCCCCATTTTGAATTATCAAATGATATCCTGTATAGGGTGAATAGGCAGACACAAACAGGGGAGGTCACCAGACAGATATTGTTTCCCAAGGCGTTTGTTAAATCTGTGTTCACTCTAGCCCATACTGTCCCTTGGGGTGGTCACCTGGGCAGGGATAAAACATTGGACCGTATTTCGTCCCGATTCTATTGGCATGGGATGCATAGTGATATTGATAAGTTATGTGCCGCATGTCCGGAGTGCCAGCTAACTAGTCCAAAGGGACAAAAACCAGCCCCTTTGTTTCCTCTACCCTTGGTGTCAGTTCCCTTTTACAGGATTGGGGTAGACTTGGTAGTACCTATAGAACCTTCTGCGAAAGGACACAGGTTTATTCTTGCAATAGTTGACTATGCAACAAGGTATCCTGAGGCGTTCCCCCTGAGAACAGCAACGGCGAAGCAAGTAGCCAACAAGTTGTTGGAGCTGTTCTCACGTGTTGGACTTCCCCAGGTTATGTTGACAGACCAAGGTACAAATTATATGGCTAAACTAATGCAGGATGTCTTAAAATTATTAGAGATCAAGTCGGTTCGGACATCGGTCTACCATCCACAGACTGACGGATTGGTGGAAAGATTTAACCAAACTCTAAAAGGGATGCTGAGAAAGTTTCTATATTCAGAGAAGAGAGCCGGGGATTAACTTCTCCCTTTTCTGCGGTTTGCAGTGCGGGAAGTTCCCCAGGCCTCCTCGGATTCTCTCCATTTGAACTGCTGTATGGCCGCCAACCCCGGGGTATCCAAGATCTCCTATTGGAGTCCTGGGAGGAACAGCGGTCCCCTTCTAAGAATAGCCTGCAATATGTACTAGACCTTAGGAAGCGCCTAGATGTGGTCGGCCATTTTGCTAGGGAGAATCTTAGATCAGCCCAGGACAGTCAGGAGAGACATTACAATCTGAATGCTCACATGAGAGTGTTTCACCCGGGAGACTAGGTGATGTTATTATTACCCAGTTGCGAGAGTAAACTCCTGGCCAAATGGCAGGGCCCATTCGAAGTACTCCGCCGCACGGGTGATGTGGATTATGAGATCGCTCAACCAGGGTCCAGGAAGGGTAAACAAATTTACCACGTGAACTTGCTGAATACCCTGGAAGATTCAGCAGGCTCTATTCATCCACCCGGTGGAGGACTAAATGGACTTGGGTCCTTAGCCCCCAGGACTTGTTAGCAATAATCACACAATTCCATGATGTTTTTTCTGATCTACCAGGGCAAACTAATTTAATTTCACATGCGATCAAGACAGCACCTGGGGTAAAAGTACGTTCCCGTCCTTATAGGTTGCCTGAAAGTCGTAGGACCCTGGTAGAGAAGGAGGTACACGAAATGTTACACTTAGGAGTGATTGAGGAATCATGCAGTGAGTGGTGTAGTCCACTAGTTATGGTCCCTAAACCCCATGGGAAGGTAAGATTTTGTGTGGACCTCCGAAAGGTCAATGCGGTATCCAACTTTGACGCATATCTGATGCCAAGGGTGGATGTGTTAATTGACGCCCTTGGTAACGCGGAATATATATCCACGCTGGACTTAACAAAAGGAAAATACCATTAGAGGAAAAGTCCAAGTGCAAAACAGCCTTTGCCACTCCCAATGGGTTTATACCAGTGTGTGACAATGCCATTTGGACTGCATGGAGCCCCAGCCACATTTCGGAGACTCATGGAGAAGGTGCTGAGACCCATAGGGCTTATGCCGCAGCCTACCTAGATGACATAGGTTGATAGCGGTCCTCAAATCTCTAAGAGAGGCAGGGCTCTCAGCCAACCCTAAGAAATGTGCCTTTGGTAAGGCGGAAACCAAATACTTAGGGTATGCAGTGGGAGGTGGAAACGTAAGGCCACTAGCCGACAAGGTAGTTGCCCTGAAAGAAGTTCCGACCCCCCAAACAAAACTGCAGGTACGCTCTCTGTTGGGTTTAGCAGGGTACTACCGGCGGTTCATCCCCAACTAATCGGACGTTGCAGCCCCATTAAAGGACCTCACAAAAAAGTCTGCCCCTACACAAGTGGTATGGTCAAGGGAGTGTCAGATAGCCTTCGAGGACATAAAAAGGTGTCTATCAGAGGAAGAAGGTGTTGACACAAATAAGCTTGTGACAGTGGAAAAAAATTACTTAGAAGGAGAGGTAGAGAGAGACGACTACGAGGATGTACTTGAAAGAACAGCCACGTCTTCTATTAAGCGTTGGTGAATGAGAGGGGAGCGCAATACGTGGAATATACAGAGGCGGCACACTTTATCCTCACTTGGCTAGTGCCGCAAGCCGGGAGGTTTCCCGGCTTGCTCGTTTCTTTCCCTCGGCGTGCCGCGCGTCATCGATGCGCGGTCACGCTTCATCGGGAGCGTGCGCGCATGGCGTGCGTGCCCAGGGCTCCCCGAGGGAGCCCTGGTGTCCCGCGATGTGGGGGATTGCGGTGGGGGGTTCCGGGGGACCCGGCGGACCCAGAAAGGGGAGGGGGAAGCCCTGATCGGAGAACCGATCCTCCGAGGCTCCGGCGCGCGCCCGGGACACCTCGGCGCGCGCCTGGTTTCTGTCGTGGCCGAGACCGGGCAAAGGTAAGAATAAACTCGGCCGCGACAGTATGTGGAAAAGAAAATAAATAATATAGTGTAATAACTTATAAACAGTGTTCCATTTCTGTGCTGGTGGAGTCTTTAGATTTTGAACTCACATTATTTCAAACAAATAAAGGTATCTCCAAAAAAGGTGTTTTCAATGAGCAGGTCTTCCTTCAATGTGTGGATATCTCTCAGGGTATCACTAGGCTAATTCCAGGCAGCCAAATTGGCTCCCAGGACAGTCCTTTCACTTTGCGTGCTCTGCCAGCACTGCCTGTGCACGTCAAAGTCCCAGTGTATGTCCTGTTTGTCTCTGCCCCTCCTAATATGGCCGCCACTGCCTCCTCAGAGTCCGCCTGAGGAGCTGTATAAATTCCCTTGGAGATGTGGAGGAATAACCTGCTACAAGAAAAAGTTGATTATTTTAACTGACCTTTAACTGATTAGCCAGCAAAGCCGGCCAATCAGATGAATGACATTCTCCTTTGAATGAGAAAAAGAGAGCTGGACAAAAAAAAAAAAAAAAAAAAAATGGTAATCAGTGCACAGTAATTAAAATAATAAGTGCGTAAAAAATAAATAATTGAAAGTGGGGGATACAGAGCAGAGGATCCCGCCTGACGTCCACTAGTAACCGAACTCTGAGACCCTCCCAGTGGACTCTCTGTACGTGTACACTGCCTGAATACGGAGGTGTACTAGCACCCGGAACATGGCCACAATATTTATTGGGACCTCCCCTTCAGGACACTGATTCCTTGTCTTATAAATGGCTAGCTTAGCTAATGCCAGGAGCAGGTTGACGAGGAGATCCCTAGGATTATTGTCCCGGGACATTGGGCACCCAAAATTAAAAAGATGAGTGGAAAAAGTGCATGAACTGCAGGGGAAGGCCCCTCAAGGTGGATAAGAGGGGCTGCAGTCTGGCACAACTAAAATGAATATGTTACCTGGACTCCGTTTTGCTCAGCACCTGACAGCACCTTTGGTGTTTGGTAGGGGAGTGCGTCAAGGATTCCTCTATTTCTGGGCAACTGTACACACTTTTCATCAAGCCCTTCCTTGGCCTACTGAGAGTGAAGAATCGCCATCCTGGCGGCCGCAGACCGTCTCCTCACCTTAAAGGCCCTTCCGCGACGGACATCCAGGATGTGCAATCGCTTTCTCCAGTTACGCACGCGCGTGTGGATCTTGCGCAGTCTGACTCTCTGCCGTGGGCTCTGACTCCGCCCCCCACTCCGCCGCACGAAGGATGCGCTTGTCCAGGCTCCCTGCTGACGCGCATCTCAAGCTTCGCCACCACTCTGGTGACTGACTGGGCTGGTGTGGGAGTTACCTTCCTTCTAGTCTCCGCCCCCTGAACTCTGTGCCGCGCGCGGGTCGGCGCGTGATCGGTCCCGCCCCGTTCCTAATCAGGCTGCATCATAGGGCACACCTGTGTGCACCAGCAGCCAATAGGATTCCGCTTCCTGGTTCTATTCTGGCTTTCAATTGGAGGAACTCCCTATACATGCCTTCCTGGTTCAGACTCTCATTGCTGAGCATAGTCTAGTGTGACGCCGTGCCTTGCTGCATTCAGTTCCTGTGACCTTGCCTTGCCTTTTAACCTCTTGTTGCCAGACCCTGCTTATCTCTTGGTTTCCGCAACTCTCCTCTCCTTATCCGGCTACAAATGACCATTCTCCTGTCTCCAGTCCTGAACTTGGTTAAGTACTCCAACGATCCGCTACTCTCCTATCCTGAATGTGGCTACGTACCCCGACGATCCGTTAATCTCCAATCCTGAACTTGGCTACGCTCCCCGACGATCTGCAACTCTCCTCCCCTGACTTGGCAAATACAATCTACAATTCTCACATCTCTAACCCTGACCTGGCATGTATGACCAATCTACATCCTAGGCACGCCCATGTGGCTTTGGGTTGGCGTTACTCAATTCCCTACCTCAGCACTGCGGCCGTGCTTCGTTTGTGGTGAGCTACGCATTACACTGAGGAAGACGCTCACGGGGCTGATGCTGTTGGAGCCCGACATGCAGGTAGTCCGGTCAGAATATGCTGATGACGTGCTCCTCATGGCCAAGGACCTAGTTGATCTCCAGCAGTCACAGCCTGAAGAGTTCCCTCTTCAGCTCTTCAGTTGGCCCAAGTGTTCCGGCCTTTTGGTAGGTCCATTACAAGTAGACTCCTTGCCCCTCACATTTCGTAATATCTAGTGGGGAGTGATATGCTCACATATCTTGGCGTCTATCTGTCCGCTGTGTAGAACTCTGCTTTATAAATCTATAGTGATCTTGAAGAATAAGTCATCGCTTGTCTGGGGTTGTGGGTGTATTTGTCAAAAATTATTTCCCTCAGGGGAAGGACTCTGGTGATCAACCAGCTTGTGGCCAGTCAGCTGTGGTACTGGCTCAAATGGAAGGGTCCGACCCCTGAATTCGTGAGTAAGATCCAGAGGAAGGTGGACTTTCTCTGGATTGGAAAGCATTGGGTCTCCAGTGTGTGTTGTGTGCCACCCTCTAAGAGAGGGCAGAAAGTGAGTAGTTTGTGTTCGCTCCAAGATATATACAGTACTTTCTGCCTCCAATACCTGCAATGATACTGTGACAGGGTGAATGAACGTCACCAGCCATATGCCTGGAAAACCTATGTTTAGGCTTGCAGTGCAGCAGTGACAAGGTTAAGTTGAGAAGGGCTGCTTAATTAGTCTGACCCCAGCTGCATAATCAAGGTGTTAAAACCCCAGGCTGTACACACATGCAAGAGAGCTGGGGAGGAGACATGACTGAAAATGCTGAAGAGATTACTGCTGTAAGGTCTGTGTTGCAAAGTACATGTGTGATGTACTGTCTGTCTCCTGCATACAAAAGAGAAGCTGCCTTATTTTTGTTTTGTCTGCTAAAGAGAAGCTATTTTGTTCTGTCTGCTGAAGAAGGAGCTGTTTTCTTTTGTTTGCTGATGAGAAGCTATTTGTTTTTGGTGTGCTGTATGTTTTAGGACTCAAATAAATAAGCCTTATCCAAAGAACCCGCCTGTGTGTTTGCATGTACCCTGCAACATATGGTGTCAAGAAGTGCCAGGATTTTGAAAGGCCCCTGCAGTTAAAGGGCCACACACACACACAAGAATGAGAGAAATGGAAGAATTTTTTTAAGCGTTTCTGTGCGAGCAGACCAGACAACAGGGACAGTTAATGCAGGAGCAGGCCCGGCTACAAGCAGAGAGAGATGAAAGACTATTGCAGCAGCAAACCCAGCTCCTAACCCAGCAGCAGGCAGCACAGGAGGAGAGAATGGCCAAGCTGCTGACCCAATTCCAGGGGTCTGCCAGTCCAGAACTTGCAAACAAACCCCCGGTACTCCTGAGGAAAATGGCTCCAAACGAGGATCCAGAGGCTTTTTTACTGACATTTGAAAGGGTTGCCGAAGCTCAGGGCTGGGCTGCAGATCGCTGGGCAACTGCGTTGACCCTGCTCCTCATAGGAGAAGCCCAGGCCTCATATCAGGGACTCCCTGCAGATCATGCAATGGACTACCGACAAGTAAAAGCCGCCATACTGGATTGCTTAGGTCTGACCCCAGAGACCTACCGGCAGCAGTTCCGGAACATGAAGTACACAGCTAAGATGAGACCCCGGGGCCTCGCTCAGCAGTTATTGGACTTGAGTACGCGCTGGATACAACCCGAGGAGCGCACTAAGGAGGCAATTTTTGAGCAGGTGGTTTTGAAACATTCCTACAGATAATACCCCCTTCCGTAAGCTCATGGGTAAACGCCACGCTGCTGAAACCCTAGCTTTGGCGGTGCGACTCGTGGAGAACTTCCTTGGGGCTGAGGAGCAGGCGAGTGTCCTGGACCCGATGGATCCGACTCCACTGGCACTTGCGGACGCCCAAAGAGGGAGGTTGGATCAACGGGGAACCTACGGCCCATCCATGCGCAACCGCCAAGTCCAACGAAGGAGCAGTCCTTCCTGCAAAGGCGGAGTCAAAATGCTGGTCCCCGCCGAGACCCTCATCTACTTCCTGTTGTCGGCTCATCGCAAAATGAGAGGAGCTCCCTAGGACGTCGCCCAGAGGACCCACCAGATGCGTGGTCTCCAGTGTCCGATCCAGCAGAGCGCTTTCCACGGCCCCCTCCTATGAGGGGATCCTCTCTATGTTCCGCCTGCGGAGAACAAGGCCACCAGCATGTGGACTGTCCACGGATGGATTGTTCATTCGGCAGGACCGTCGCCTCGGCCTTCACTGGAGAAAACCACAAGCCCTGGCTACTTCCAGCCCAGGTTGGGGGAAAAACTGTCCAGGCCCTTGTAGATTTGGGCTCTGGGAAAACTCTGGTCTTCCAGGGACTGTTACGCCTAACGTGTGTTCTTTTGACTCTCCATGGAGCATAGAATGTAAACATGGCGATGTAAGACGGTATCAGACGGCCAAAATCAAGCTACAGGTAAATAGTTAGGAGGCCTACCTCGAAGCAGGAGTCGCTCCTTGGCTCCCTCCCCCCATTGTGCTTGGTCGGAACTGGCCTTTCTTTTCGGAACTAATGGCCCCAGTCTCTCACAAGGAGCCCTATTCTGTGGCTCAGGAGAACCCTGGCAAACTGTTCCCCTTCTCGGCAGACCTTTTCCCCAGCCGACACCGGGTTCCAAAGACTCGGAAGCAAAGACGCTCCGACAAACAGGACTGGTTGCAGAAATCTGGGCCTCAAGGTGACCATTCTAGTAGCCAGAGGTCACAAGTGATGGCTAGGGATGGCCAGAGGGAGGGGGATATGGGCCCTGGAGATTTACTAGATCTATACCTCCCTGACTTTCGCCAGAGGCAAAGGGAAGACCCAGTCCTTGCTAGACAGTATGACAAGGTGGTAAAAATTGATGAGCAGATTTTAAATGCACAGGGGGTGATAGTATTCCCCCATTTTGAATTATCAAATGATATCCTGTATAGGGTGAATAGGCAGACACAAACAGGGGAGGTCACCAGACAGATATTGTTTCCCAAGGCGTTTGTTAAATCTGTGTTCACTCTAGCCCATACTGTCCCTTGGGGTGGTCACCTGGGCAGGGATAAAACATTGGACCGTATTTCGTCCCGATTCTATTGGCCAGGGATGCATAGTGATATTGCTAAGTTATGTGCCGCATGTCCGGAGTGCCAGCTAACTAGTCCAAAGGGACAAAAACACGCCCCTTTGGTTCCTCTACCCTTGGTGTCAGTTCCCTTTTACAGGATTGGGGTAGACTTGGTAGTACCTATAGAACCTTCTGCGAAAGGACACAGGTTTATTCTTGCAATAGTTGACTATGCAACAAGGTATCCTGAGGCGTTCCCTCTGAGAACAGCAACGGCGAAGCAAGTAGCCAACAAGTTGTTGGAGCTATTCTCACGGTTTGGACTTCCCCAGGTTATGTTGACAGACCAAGGTACAAATTATATGGCTAAACTAATGCAGGATGTCTTAAAATTATTAGAGATCAAGTCGGTTCGGACATCGGTCTACCATCCACAGACTGACGGATTGGTGGAAAGATTTAACCAAACTCTAAAAGAGATGCTGAGAAAGTTTCTATATTCAGAGAAGAGAGCCGGGGATTAACTTCTCCCTTTTCTGCGGTTTGCAGTGCGGGAAGTTCCCCAGGACTCCTCGGGATTCTCTCCATTTGAACTGCTGTATGGCCGCCAACCCCGGGGTATCCAAGATCTCCTAAAGGAGTCCTGGGAGGAACAGCGGTCCCCTTCTAAGAATAGCCTGCAATATGTACTAGACCTTAGGAAGCGCCTAGATGTGGTCGGCCATTTTGCTAGGGAGAATCTTAGATCAGCCCAGGACAGTCAGGAGAGACATTACAATCAGAATGCTCGCATGAGAGTGTTTCACCCGGGAGACTAGGTGATGTTATTATTACCCAGTTGCGAGAGTAAACTCCTGGACAAATGGCAGGGCCCATTCGAAGTACTCCGCCGCACGGGTGATGTGGATTATGAGATCGCTCAACCAGGGTCCAGGAAGGGTAAACAAATTTACCACGTGAACTTGCTGAATACCCTGGAAGATTCAGCAGGCTCTATTCATCCACCCGGTGGAGGACTAAATGGACTTGGGTCCTTAGCCCCCAGGACTTGTTAGCAATAATCACACAATTCCATGATGTTTTTTCTGATCTACCAGGGCAAACTAATTTAATTTCACATGCGATCGAGACAGCACCTGGGGTAAAAGTACGTTCCCGTCCTTATAGGTTGCCTGAAAGTCGTAGGACCCTGGTAGAGAAGGAGGTACAAGAAATGTTACACTTAGGAGTGATTGAGGAATCATGCAGTGAGTGGTGTAGTCCACTAGTTATGGTCCCTAAACCCCATGGGAAGGTAAGATTTTGTGTGGACCTCCGAAAGGTCAATGCGGTATCCAAGTTTGACGCATATCTGATGCCAAGGGTGGATGTGTTAATTGACGCCCTTGGTAACGCGGAATATATATCCACGCTGGACTTAACAAAAGGAAAATACCATTAGAGGAAAAGTCCAAGTGCAAAACAGCCTTTGCCACTCCCAATGGGTTTATACCAGTGTGTGACAATGCCATTTGGACTGCATGGAGCCCCAGCCACATTTCGGAGACTCATGGAGGAGGTGCTGAGACCCATAGGGCTTATGCCGCAGCCTACCTAGATGACATTGTCATTTATAGTAAACACTGGCGGGACCATCTAAATAGGCTGATAGCGGTCCTCAAATCTCTAAGAGAGGCAGGGCTCTCAGCCAACCCTAAGAAATGTGCCTTTGGTAAGGCGGAAACCAAATACTTAGGGTATGCAGTGGGAGGTGGAAACGTAAGGCCACTAGCCGACAAGGTAGTTGCCCTGAAAGAAGTTCCGACCCCCCAAACAAAACTGCAGGTACGCTCTCTGTTGGGTTTAGCAGGGTACTACCGGCGGTTCATCCCCAACTAATCGGACGTTGAAGCCCCATTAAAGGACCTCACAAAAAAGTCTGCCCCTACACAAGTGGTATGGTCAAGGGAGTGTCAGATAGCCTTCGAGGACATAAAAAGGTGTCTATCAGAGGGTCCCGTCCTTAGAAGCCCAGACTTCAACAGGCCTTTTGTAGTGCACACCGATGCATCAGCGATAGGGCTAGGGGCAGTGTTGTCACAACAGTTTGAGGAAGTGGAACATCCGATCCTTTTTCTGTGTAGGAAATTGTTCCCGAGGGAAAAAAACTACTCAGTGATTGAGAAGGAGTGCCTCGCAGTAAAGTGGGCAATCGAGGCTTTTGAGGCATTACCTGGCAGGAGTCCATTTTACTCTGGTGATGGACCATGCTCCATTAAAATGGTTAAATAACATGAAGGACTCCAATGCTAGATTGACCAGGCGGTATATGGCCCTCTAACCCTTCTCATTTGAGCTTCAGCACAGGCCTGGAAAAGAAAATGCAAATGCTGATTTCTTTTCTAGAGAAGGGGTGGATAGTCGGGCTTCAGCCGTGCGTGGCCCCAGCCACACACTAACAGGGGAGGAATGTGACAGGGTGAATGAACGTCACCAGCCACATGCCTGGAAAACCTATGTTTAGGCTTGCAGTGCAGCAGTGACGAGGTTAAGTTGAGAAGGGCTGCTTAATTAGTCTGACCCCAGCTGCATAATCAAGGTGTTAAAACCCCAGGCTGTACACACATGCAAGAGAGCTGGTGAGGAGACAGGACTGAAAATGCTGAAGAGATTACTGCTGTAAGGTCTGTGTTGCAAAGTACATGTGTGAAGAACTGTCTGTCTCCTGCATACAAAAAAGAAGCTGCCTTATTTTTGTTTTGTCTGCTAAAGAGAAGCTATTTTGTTCTGTCTGCTGAAGAAGAAGCTATTTTCTTTTGTTTGCTGATGAGAAGCTATTTTTTTTTGGTGTGCTGTACAGTACCGACATATCTTATTGCAACAAATACCGGCGGCATGCCGGGATCTGCCCCAGCTGCCGCCAGTAATGCACGCGCGCCGCCGCGTTCCCCCACTCACCCCCCCTCCTCATCGCGCGCAATTTGCACACCCTTCCGGACCCCTGTACCCCTTCTGCTCTGCCCCTCTGCTTCCCCGTACCCCCGCTTACCTTAATTTGATGTCCAGGGGTGTCGGGGAAGCCTGGGGAAGTCGGGGAAGACGGGGAAGCCGGGCGCGCATGTGACTGTGACGTCACAGTGCGCCGCCACGCGCCGCGGCTACCCGCTTCCCAGCCTCATACAGCCAGCGGCATTTGCTCGAATAAGAGCTGCCGCTGCTGTATGTTTTAGGGCTCAAATAAATAAGCCTTATCCAAAGAACCCGCTTGTGTGGTTGGATGTACCCTGCAACAGATACCTATTTGCAGATCCGTCTCTGCAGTGGTGCCAGCTGGCGAACGTTTTTTTTTTACCAGCTGCGGAATATGATCGGCAACTATTTATAATCAAGCCTGAGGGGTTAGGCAGAGATCTCTCATCTCTTCTGCATACAGCCGGGACCTACTAAGGGCTTGGAGCCAGGTCTCTGTTACCAGTAAAGGAAAGTGGTGAAGGTTAATTTACTCGCTGAGCCTCTGCTGTTTAATCCAGCAGTGAGGGCTTGGATGTTGTATTCACCTTATATCTGTCATCAACTAATCCTGGCTTGAGTGATCAGAGTCAAGGATCTCCTGGACTACGAGCGATGGGACTGGGTAGAGGCAGAGGTGTTTGCACACCGTATTGGTCTGTCTAATGCCCGCATCCCTCGCCATCTGATCCAGGAGTTTAAAGATGCCCTTTCTCCCAAATCATGCACTTTCATCAAGGGAGTAAAGCATACATGAGGGTCCTGCCCACCTTTCATCCCCAGCTCCCCAGATTTTTGCATTGGACCAAAGCCACAGCAACCCCCCTCAGACTCCTCTCGTCCCCAAACTCAGCAGGTTGAAGGACATGTCCCCGACATGTTTCCGCGACATGCCGTGAAAATGGCTGTACTCTGTCATGCTCCACACATTGCACTACCTCACCCTTGTCGTCCACCCCCGATACCACCTGGAGGCAGGTTCTAGAAAACGAGGGTGAGAGGCCCCGGTGAGGGGATTAGTATTCTGAGTTGATTCCTCACCCCACCGTGATTCTGAGTTGGAGAGTTCTCCTTGGTACACTGAGCACAGGGCAGTACTTTTCCAACTTCACGTATTACTCCAACACCTGCCCCTTTTGTGGTGAAAGGGAGTCTGTGTACCATATTTATTTTAGCTGTATATTCAAAATAATACAATACACACAAAGACATATTTTAAAACTGTCGACTGCAACAATTTTCTCTTAAACGCCAGTTGCCACTATAAAAAATGGTAAAATAATATCCCTTATTGACAACTTAGAAGAATAAGGTGAAACTGCTCTGATTTAGAAGAATACAATGAACAAGCAAAAATCCTCGAAAAAAGATTTATTGAGGAAAAAATATGATGGATCTATAATTGAAGCCGCAAAAAATAAAGCAGGGAAATTAAATAAGGAAAGTCTGCTAAAAATGGATGAAAAAAAGAAAGACGCCAAGCAGAATTTTATTCCATTTATTACTCGCTTTAATAGAGAAGCTTATAAAATGGAGCAGATTGTCCGAAAGCACTGGCACATGCTACTGTAAAGCAGGATGCTATCTTGGGAGAATTCCTTCCAGCTGCACCGCAGTTGGTGTTCACCAAAGCACGAAGCCTTAAGGACACCTTAGCTCCTAGTGCCTTAAAAAAAGGTAGAAATAGATTTTTATGTATGTATTTATTTAATTATAACATATTTTACCAGGAAGTAATACATTGAGAGTTACCTCTCGTTTTCGAGTATCTCTTGGGCATAGAGTTATGATGACAAATAATACATGGATACAAATACATAGTTACATACAGTAAGTTAGCAGGGTTATTCATTTTATACAAGACATAGCATGCACAGTTAGAGATAATATACAGTATGTTATAGGCGTATGTAACAGTTACAGACCAGATTAAAATGTGAGACAGCTTTAGTTTTGAAAGAACTTAGACTGGTGGCGGCTGTGAGAGTCTCCGGTAGACTGTTCCAGTTGTGGGGTGCATGGTAAGAGAAGGAGGAGCGGCCGGATACTTTGCTGAACCTTTGGACCATGAGCAGTCTTTTGGAGTCTGATCTCAGATGATAAGTGTTGCATGTGGTGGGGGTGAGGAGCTTGTTCAGGTAGACGGGTAGCTTGCCCAGAAAGATAGAAAGGATAAGTGGCCAAGAAATAGACCAAAAGTTTTTTTTTTTTTAATATAATACATGTAAAGCGAGCAAATTTAGAAACAATAAAACAAACACTTTCACGTCAAACGTGACAGGAAATACATCTAAAATTACTAGTTTTATTAACTGCAGAAGTAACCACGTAGTGTAACATGCCCATGTGGGCTTTCACTACATGGGGAGAACCACTCGCCCTCTGCGGGTGAGGATCATAGAACATCTAAGTAATATTACCCTCAGTTTAGAAAATCATAGTGTGCCAATACATTTCAAAAACATCATAAAAGCCCCAAAGGCCTTACATACTTAGGTATAGAACTGGTATCACTACAATGGAGATGGGGCAACAGAACCCTACAGCTACAGTATCACAAAAGGAGTCTTTCTGGATCCACCGGCTAAACACATTGCATAATTTTATTATAATTTTATTATTTTTCATCAATTGCGATGTTAATTTAGACTCCTTTTAATAATAACACTGCTTTTGCAAGAATTATCAGTTGCAAATAATATTTTTAAATTTGTGGTGAGGGATACATATTCAAAACCCCACCTTCCTTAATAGAGTTCTTGAATTAAATCATTGCATGTTCTAACACCTATTTTCCATTTATAGAGATCCCCATTGTAATTGTAGCCCTTTTTCTGACGCTCCCAAAGAGACTACTGGTTACTGCACACACCTGTGGCTCTCGGAGATCTGAGCCTCCGCTAGCTGGGAGCCTGGGGTAACACTTATTAGCGCAGCGCCTCCACTTACCCAGGATCCCCGTGATGTGAGATTCCCCTGGGCAAGAAACATAACAACACCTTATGATTGTAACTGTTTTTTACTGTAACGCAACAATACCTTATCACTTTATAATGAACCGTGGCAATAACACATATCACATATACTTATACTATAACGCTCATAACACTAGTGGCTCGGCCACCCTCATCAGGAGTAACGTCTCCGTACCCTCACCGCGTGCTCCACACACCGTGTCCATGGGAGCAACATGTGTCGCGACATCATTAGTGTCGCCGGATGTGATGATGTCATGCTATGCCCAGTAATGCTCGAAATGATAAAATAAGAGGAGAATAAGATGAAAGACACAGAATCTGACCCCTGATGAAGTTCTGATAAGAACAAAATGCGTAGGGAGAACAACACAAACTAGAGAAGGACTGTCAGACCTTGGTGTACCTTGAGGAACTTTCAGAAAATATTAAGTCCTTCCTTCTCTGAAAACTCCATTGTGGACGGCCGCCACGGGTGGATCCCCAGCGAAGGAGGGAGTGCTGGACTTTTATCATTGTCTGACCCAGGGTGGTCCCAGTGCTTGAACCCGACTCGTGTTTGTGCGTTTATTACTTTTGAAATTTTTCATGTCATAAATCTATCTGCACTATTTCTTGTGTCCTCTACATTTCATTTGATGGGATTCTCCTTCCCACGTTCCTGACGGACATCATCACTGAAACATCTTATGAGGTGGTCACTCCAAATATCCACAAAGGCTTTACCGCTCACAAAAATGTGAGTGAAATATTTATTATTCAATAAGAACTATTATCATCCAACTCTTTTGCACTATATGTGTGTTTTTCTTCCTCTTTTCATATACCCTTGGATGTGAGTGTGCACCTGACCCTTTGTCTTCACGATCATTTATGGACCTGGATTGAGTCCATCCGAGGAGCGGCACCTTAGCAAAGAACTGAATTTATACCCAATCTTCCACTTTCACCAGTGTGTTCACTTGGTTTAAATTAATTGTATTCAACACGGTATTTGTGCTTGATCCTTTTGTCTTCATCTCCTCGCCAACCTGGTCCTAGCATTGGCTAAGCTAGCCTTTTATAAGACCAGGAATCAGTGTTTGGAATGATAGGTCCCAATAAACATTGTTGACATGTTTCAGGCACTGTTGCGCTTCCCATATTCGGGCAGAGTACACGTAAGCAGAGTCCTCTGGGATGATTTCAGAGTCCGCTTCCCAGTGAGCGACAGGTGGGGTGCTCTGCTCGCTTTTGCCCCTGGATTTTCGTTAGCTCACCATCATTATATAGTGCACTTTATTTTTACGTTACAGCGCACTGATAATCGTTTTTGTTTTGCTGATTTTTCATTGTTTCTTTGGCTGACCCAATTGGAATTTCTGTTCATATGAATCTTATTAAACCAATCAAAAATAGTCCTCCTCATTTTTGTACCAAGTGATATACTGTATCTCACTGAATACCGTTTTTACACAAATGTCATACCATACGGTTGGAACATACAGTACCAACACATTTAATGTTGCAGTGATAACATTAAAGCTTCCTGAATAGGCCCCTTAAAGTTCCATGTGCTATAATATGCCCTCAAACACAACTTCAAACACGTGTGCACTATACATGGGCACCTCAGAGATACATGAGAAATATGCTAATAGGTGTAATTTGCAAATCAATTTGCATGTTTTCCAGGTATCTCTGGACCATTTTTGTGTACAGGCGTCTCTCCACATGTTGATTGAAGGTATTCTATAGGGGATATATATATATATATATATATAGAATTTTGGACATTAAGGATTGTCTCTCTCACGCCCATAGTAAAACATTCTTTGTAAATATTACTTCTGTGTTCCTAAAAAAAAAAAGGATTGAAATACTTTAGTACTGTATATAAACAATGAGTGACTAAAATAATCATGTCATATTTAATTTGATATCTACTATGTGAAATTGTCTAATAGATTTGATATAATATAAGAATGAACTTTAGCAAAACAAGAAAAAACACAAAAGCGCACCAAGATGAGAGATAGATATTGTATTAGCAACAAATAATAAAATTAGTAACTTACATATAAAATTTCTTTAATAATCCCCGATTCTGGTGTCTATCACAGGAGTAGGGCATCACATAGGAAGTATGAAGGGTAATCTCAGTTCTGAGAGATCAGACCCGCGCGCTGGGGCTGTCTCTGTTCACTCTCCTGTCCTCCACTCTCCTGTCCTCCAGTCTGCGACTGTTGTGGCTGGCGGTTTTACTACCCACCACCAGCACACACTCAAGTGTACCGTTCCTGCTTATTTCCGATCGTTTCTATGCTATCAAAAACGGACAGGCATCCTAAGGACACCTATTGAAGGCCCCGGTTCCTGCACATGTGTGCTACACTCTGCACCACGCTACCACACGTGGAGGACAGGAGAGTGAACAGAGACAGCCCCAGCGCGCGGGTCTGATCTCTCAGAACTGAGATTACCCTTCATACTTCCTATGTGATGCCCTACTCCTGTGATAGACACCAGAATCGGGGATTATTAAAGAAATTTTATATGTAAGTTACTAATTTTATTATTTGTTGCTAATACAATATCTATCTCTCATCTTGGTGCGCTTTTGTGTTTTTTCTTGTTTTGCTGATATTGGTACCACCATCGGGGTTCCGGTGGAGACCACATTTGGAGGTGGGGGAGACACCTCATAAACACAGAAGCAGCAAAAGAACTGAGAGGGACCAACACTCCAAGTTTAAAGAGCCAGAGCGCGGACTGAACTTTTCATTTCAAGAATGAACTTTATGTTATATGGTTAGAGTAAGTGAATAGTGAGAAACGTCTTGCTACACATGCACATATTGTATTCTTAACTGATTACATTATCCACGTCTTTTATAATTACATATTGAAAAGCAAGTGTCTCCGTGGCCTTTCCTCTCTTTCTGTACCTCCTGGTGATGATGATTTATGGGAAAGTATGTTTACAAAACCTCAATTAGTTATTCGTACATGTTTATTTTTGTGAAAGAAAACAAATTGAAACAACTGTTTTACTTTAATTTGCTGAACCAATTAGCTTCTTGTATCCAGTAAACATGAACAAATATAACGCCTTCTAAATGTTACATTAGGGTGCAGTAACAGATCATTACACTACACATGTGTAATTGTCCAGAAAATATGTGCTACAGTATATTCTTGTGATGCTTAATTTAATTATTGTTCTTTACCAACAACAATACCTACCAGCTAAGCATGAATAGATCAAATTAAGAACCAAAATATAAAATACATTAGCATGTACTAAACCTGTATTTGTCAATTGCATCACAAAGAATTGATATCTCCCTTAGAAATTGTATTTATTGTATGTCTTTATTTATTTAGCGCCATTAATGTACATAGCACTTCACTGTAGTAATACACGTGGTAATCAAATAAATAACAGATAATATAAATAACAGATCATGGGAATAAGTGCTTTAGACATAAAAGTAACATTAAGGAAGAGGAGTCCCTGCCCCAGGAGCTTACAGTCTAATCAGTCTAATCAGACTATAGTATATTTCTTTTTTAAGAGGCTCAAGGTTGGGGAAAAAAATAATTATTCTCAATAGAAAATTTCTGCTGGGCTTCCAATAATAAACTTTAAAATCCGTCTCATTTATTCCATATTAGATGAAGTTTGCCTTCAGATAGTATCACATGATATGAAAGGTGTTCAGAGTCCACATACTGTACAGACCCATCTGCGAGATCCCTCTCCACCCTGCCCAGCACTTGGAACGGGTGGACCGCGGGTGATCACTGCCAAGTGGAGTGCAGGGGCGAATTTCCCATCAGGATTAACACAGCCGGGGTCCCTGCTTATGAATGGGACACGTGCAGTGTTAATCCTACTGGGCCGCCACCAGCCTGGAAGACAGACAGAAGCCGCCCCTCTCCTTGCACAGCTCTAACAGGCGATCACACTGTTTTTATTTTATCACATAGAATTTAAGCATGGGATTTCCAGGGCTGAAGCGCATTCATTTCAGGTCCAGGGACCCAAAGCTTCCAGAGTTACAAGCCTCTGTATTGGGTGCTGGCATCTCCTGCAAGTTTAATTTTCCTGCATCATGGCCCACATGACTGAGTTCATTTAAACTTGCAGGAGATACGTGCCATCACCCGATATGGAGGCCTGTACATCCGGAAGCAGGGGGGCCCCCTGACCTGGAATTAATGCAGGTTAGCTCCGGAGACCCCCTGCTTCAATACGATCTGTCTCAAAAAGGCAGATTTTTTCCCTATTACTTAAAATCCGTTTGATGGATTCTGAATCCGAATCCATCACACGGAATCCGAATCTATCAAATGCAATTATTGTGGGAGGAGTACATACTGTAAATAACAATGTAAAGACGTTCCGCGGATTTGCATTTCAGTTTAATCTGATTCTTTCAAATCCGTGCGGCCAAGACCCCACGACATATTTTGAAGCGGTGGCCATACGATGAAGTAATCCGACAGCCGATTTCATTCCGTGGATCGGATTTGACTGGGAAAGCCTGAGAATATCTTCAGAACGGAATGAGACAGGTTCGTCCATCTCTAATGATGGCACAAAACCCTGCGCCAGATACAGTATATCAACGAAAAGTAATCTCCTTGCCTTCAATAGGACCTGTGAGGTGTTTGCCCTAGAATTGCACAACTTCAGGCCCTGCAGGTTTTCTTACACGTTATTTATAACTAATGGACCTGCCCCCTAAGATCCATTTGACTTATGTCCCTTTTCTCTGATCACTTCTTTACAGAAGCTGCATTTAATGTAAAGTAGGACACATGAGATGTAGTCACTGCTAAATAAATCAATCTGCTGCTTACAGTAAATGGAATGTCACTTCTTGCTGACAAGGCACTTGATCATACATTTTTACTGTGGCATTCTCCTTTCTTTACATACATGAATAGCAATCATTGCTTTTAGTTTTATACAGTAAATACTATGGTTTGGTAACTTGCGGGCTTCTTTTTTTTGCCTTTCTTTAGGATGTGCAATGGCAACCCTACCACCTGTTATTCATGTACTGTGTAATCATTGTACCCTAGCCCCTATTATTCATGTACTGTGTAATCATTGTACCCTAGCCACTATTATTCATGTACTGTGTAATCATTGTACCCTACCACCTGCTATTCATGTACTGTGTAATCATTGTACCCTAGCCCCTATTATTCATGTACTGTGTAATCATTGTACCCTACCCCCTGTTATTCATGTACTGTGTAATCATTGTGCCCTACCACCTGTTATTCATGTACTGTGTAATCATTGTACCCTAGTCCCTATTATTCATGCTTTGGCAATACTGAAATATTGTTTCGTCATGCCGATAAAGCTTATTTGATTTGATTTAATTTGATTTGGGTATATATAAATAACACAACAATTAGATGGGATGTTGTTTAAACTGTAGCAATATTTCTTAGAAAAGAACATTATACGAGTAAGAAAAGAACATAAAGCGACAGCTCTAGGAATAATCAATCAACTATAAAATACCACCTAATTTAAAATACCTTCAGCATTATGTTTTAAACGGTAGTATACTGTACATCAGTAAGGAGGGATACTTTATAAAAAAACATTTTTTGTTCTTCCACTGTTTTTCTTTTTAAATACAGTATATGAGGGAAACGTGACGTCTTCCGTAGATTCAACAGAGCATATTCTCATCTGTGTCTTATCTAAAGCACATATTAAATCAGTTTAATAGCATGTTTTGGCAACTAAATAATAATTGTAATATTGTAAGCTACTTTCTGTGGAACACTGCATACTGTACAATATGTAATGAACACTTATATCCCTTTGTGTTCTCCCTTTCACTTATAATGGTAACAAGCCGGCGGTGGCGACTTTGTTTACATAAATGAATAACCTCCTAGGGCCTTGATATTCCGATTGTAAATAAACTCCCGCTGTGCACCCCGGGTAAGAATCTCAGAAGCATGGGTACTAATTGACAGCATTGAGAAATGCTGAGAATAAATAAGCACGTATCCAGTTGAACAGTATTATTCATACATATTACTGCAAAAATGTCTACATTCTCCCAAGGCTAGCAACAACCCTTAAAAGTATATTAAAGATAACACAAAGGCCTGTGCTCATAGAGCCATATGCCTTGTACATATGCTGTCATATGTTTCATCTAATCTCTTGAAAGGGGAGAAAAGACTTACTTTGTGGTAGCTTTTATTGAAGTAATATATAGTGAAAGTTGATGCTTCGGGTGAGGTTTTAAAGTACACAACTGTTTTTGATGTATAACATCACTGGTGTACAGTATGTTGAATAAACAAGTTTGTGGATCAACTCCAAACAGGTAGTTTTGTAAACATCTGCATTTTTCATTTAACAGAAGCAAATTGTTGAGATGTTTGGGACTTACTACTGTTACTACACTTGTGCAATAAGACGCCTTCCATCACATTCAAACCAATGGGCCGGACACCTAAAACGCAGTTAAAGTGGAGTCAATATTGCACCCGTTAAAAAATAATAATAATATGAGCGTTATTACCGCAATTTTAAGTTGGTATTAATTAACATTGCGATAAAAATTTACCGGGTGGGATATTCGGGCAAAATTATCACGATAATACTGTATTTCTATCATAGGCTACTGTAATATCTATTATTACAGAAACTAATGATAGAAATAACACAAGCCTGTTTGATGGCTGTTGTTACCAAGGTATGCCACATACATTAAAATAAATTCATAACCTAACCCCATTGCCCCTCTTAGTGCCTCATATTTTTTTATTTTCAATTTTCTATACAAGTTTGGAGCAGCGGGTCTCTGAAGGTGAACCCCTTAATCTCAACTCCAGGGATTCCTTGCTTCAGGAGATAGAGACCTTTACAGGGGGTGCCGGTAGCCACTCTGGCTGGGGTTTAAAGCGCCCGTGCCACGTGGACCAATAGGAATTTAGCCCATCTGGAGTGGATACCTGCATCCCCTACAGAGGTCTATATATCTGGAAGCAGGGGGTCCCCAGAACTGAAATGAATGGGGTTCACCTCCGGAGACCCCTTGCTTCAATCCAGTATAGAAAAATAAAAAAGTAAAAAAACACAGAAACACATTTACACTTGGTATAGGAAAACTAACTGATACTAGTTTTAGAGATTTTTCTCTTCCAGCAAAGTGTATATACTGTATGATATCATTATCTTCATTTCAGTACATGAAAATAATCCAATATGGCACTCATAATGCATGTCAGTAAGCTCCTCTAACTGAACAGTTACTCTGTTGCTACAAGTTAGAAAGATTTTTTTGCCAAAAGAGGCAATATTCCACAGACCTGTTATAAAGCAGCTACAAACTTTATTACAGATTGATGGCATACTGTACTTTGGATATCAGTGCAGATAAATGATTTATTGTTGCACATAAGAGGTTTGTTCTCCTCAATAACCCACACCATATACTGTATCTACACAAGGGGCACACAAACTGGGGGGTGCGGCAGTTATAGAGGTCCCACGCTCTCCCCCATGAAATTTAAATTAAATGCCGGGGGACCGCGTGAGGCCCCTGTAACACACTTACCTTCCAGCGACACGTCATCATGGTAACCCAGTGTCACATGACATTGCATGTCATTTGATGCCAGGGATGAGCAGGGTGGCTCCAGCCGCAGGGGTGCACACGGGGAAAAGTTTGCTCACCCCTGCTCTACAGTATATGAGCGCTTAAGTGTGGAGCACAAGATATCTGCTTGTTTTCTTTACCTTTATATGTATAACTACCTTAATCTAGATAGCACCATCACATACAATGACACTTCCTCATGTAGTTGTGCTGGACGTGTCACCTTTGTTTATTCATGTTACATGAAAATTAAAAATAGAAGATGGTATTTACCTCTGGGGCACGAACGCTGTACAGGGACCTCCTGAAAAATATAAATAAATGAGAAGGATGAAAACGTGGACACTCACATGACAGGAGAGAGAGTTTTTATGCAGATGTTTTTCGGGTAAACATGAGTCTTCAGCTCATACACATTTCTGTTCCGCATGGGACCATCCTAAGTGCTTTGCTCCTAGGCTCAAAATGGCAAAATATATTTTCACAAGAACCCTTGCCCCCCATGTAAGCGCAGCATGTGAAAACATTGTGTCAAGTCATTTGGTACATTCTCTGGCAGCCCCCCTAGCATACTTTCCGTTCTCCGTTTTTTGTGTATATTCCTTGTTTTTCATGTTTTTTCCCCTTTTCCTTCCTCCTCCCCCCCCCCCACCGCTCACTTTGTGACATGCCCATTTATGATACTGGTTTCTGCAAACACATTTGATTTATTTCTGGTTCGTTTTATTATTAAATGTTTATTCTGCATTACAACTGTTTTCATCCTTTAGCTATTAGACAGTGAGTGCTGGTACTTACATAGATTTGTTAGTACTTTACAGGTGAATAAGGGTCCCCTTTTGTTCCGTGCAACCTGCAATTGCATACATTTAACACTATCAGAGTGCTGTCTATCGTCCCCTTTTACCCTTATATTCTCTGGCAGGGTTTTCTTTTGTAGTTTAGTTGCTATATATTGGTTGCCTTTACAGCAGAGCGTCCAGCAGAAGAAACACACAGCGAATGACATCACTTGGTGGGGGATTATGGCATCACGCCAGAACATGCAAGATGCAGGAAGTGTAAATGGGGCAGCGTGTTTACATATATTTTGCTATTAGCAATTAGCAAAGCAGCTGAGCCCTGAGTAAAGATGGGCAAACTTGTCAAAATCCCTTCCCTGGATGTTCCTAGATATTTCAGACCAAATTCAATCCCCCCCACCAAAATCCTGCAGGGGATTGGGTACTAAAAAATCAGATCAGATTAATCCTAGGATTCAATCCGGGTGGATTTTTAAGAATCCACACTCAGGTTCCATGTTGAACCCCAAATCCACACGGCAGATTAATAATCCGCCGACTGATTGCTAAAAATCCGCGCTCAGACTCTCTCTCTCCTCGGATTTAATCCAAGTTTGGATTTATAATAATCCAGACGTGTATTGTTTATCCGCTGTGCAGATCAGTGAAAGGAAAAAAATGGTGGATTTCACCTTTTGAGACTGATCCCCCAGAAATCCGTGGCTTGAAGGAACCAGCCAATCTGCGTCGGATTAAAATCTGCAGAAAAAATATGGCCATCTCTAGCCGTAGCCGCCGTATCCCCACCTCCCCATAGCAATGGCACCCCTTTCGCAGCCACCGGCCCTCCTGCAGCACCGTCCCCCCCACCCCCAGTAGCAGCCACCGGCCTACTGGCCTTCCCTAAACTACCGGCCCACTGCCCATCCTGCAGCCACAGCCCCCCCATAGCAATGGCCCCCTTTCAAAGCCACCAGCCCTCCCTAAGACACTAGCCCACTGCCCATCCCACAGCCACTGCCCCCTCCACAGCCACCGCCCCCCACCCCACAGCCACCGGGCCTAACTTGAGACCATCCACAAGGTAAGTCTGATTTTTATTTGTATTGGGGGTATATTTTATATGTATTGGGGTTTTTTTTGCGATATTTTTGTATATGTATTGGGAGGTTGTGGTATATTTTTATATGTATTGGGTGGTGGGGTATATTTTTTATATGTATTTGGTGGCGTTTGGGGTATATTTTTATATGTATTGGGGGGGTGTATTTCAATATGTATTGGAGGGGTTAAGTAAAAGTTGTGCGCTAATTTTTTTTTACGTGGTAGGTGCGCTATGGGTTGGGTTGGGGGAGCCCCACTCCTTTCATTTTGTTAAATGTGGAAAAGGCTCTAGTAAAAGTGTAAAGGGCACTAGTAAAAGTGTAAAAGGCACTAGTAAAAGTGTAAAAGTCACTAGTAAAAGTGTAAAAGTCGCTAGTAAATGTGTAAAAGTCACTAGTAAAAGTGTAAAAGGCACTAGTAAAAGTATAAAAAGCAGAAGTAAAAGTGTAAAAAGCACTAGTAAGAGTATAAAAGGACCTAGTAAACGTGTAAAAGGCACTAATAAAAGTGTAAAAGGCACTAATAAAAGTGTACAAGTATAAAATGCACTAGTAAAAGTGTAAAAGGCACTAGTAAAAGTGTAGAAGGCACTAGTAAAAGTGTAGAAGGCACTAGTAAAAGTATCAAAGGACCTAGTAAAAGTGTAAACGGCACTAATAAAAGTTTAAAAGGCACTAATAAAAGTGTACAAGTGTAAAATGCACTAGTAAAAGTGTTAAATGCACTAGAAAAAGTGTAGAAAAGTGTAGTAAAAGGGTAGAAGGCACTAGTAAAAATGTAAAAGGCACGAATACAAGTGTAAAAGGCACTAATATAAGTGTAAAAGGCACTATTAAAAGTCACTAGTAAAAGTGTAAAAGACACTAGTAAAAGTTTATAAAGCACTAGTAACATTGTAAAAGTTACTAGTAAAAGTGTAAAAGGCACTAGTAAAAGTGTAGAAGGCACTAGTAAAAGTGTAAAAGGCACTAATACAAGTGTAAAAGGCACAAATAAAAGTGTAGAAGGCACTAGTATAAGTTACTAGTAAAAGTTTAAAAAGCACTAGTAACATTGTAAAAGTTACTAGTAAATGTGTAAAAGGCACTAGTAAAAGTATAAAAAAGCACGAGTTAAAGTCACTAGTAAAAATTTTAAAAGCACTAGTTAAAAGTGTTAAAGGACCCAGTAAAAGTGTAGAATGCACTATTAAAAGTGTAAAAGGCACTAGTAAATGTTACTAGTAGAAGTGTAATATGCACAAGTAAAAGCCACTAGTAAAAGTGTAAACGTCGCTAGTAAAAGTGTTAAAAGCACTAGTAAAAGTGTAAATGGACCTAGTAAAAGTGTTAAAGGCACTAGTAAAAGTGTAGAAGGCACTAGTAAAAGTGTAAAAGTCACTAGTAAAAGTGTAAAAGGCACTAGTAAAAGTGTAATAGGTACTAGTAAAAGTTAAAAGGAGAAATGTAAAAGACACTAATAAAAGTGTAGAAGGCACTAGTAAAAGTGTAAAAGTCACTAGTAAAAGTGTAAAAGGCACTAGTAAAAGTCACTAGTAGACTTCTAAAACTGTAGAATGTACTAGTAAAGGTGTAAAAGGCACTAATAATAAAGGTGTAAAAGGCAATAGGAAAAGTGTAAAAGGCACTTCTAAAAGTGTAGAAGGTTCTAGTAAAGAGGTTAAAGGCACTAATAAAGGTATAAAAGGCACTAGGAAAAGTGTAGAAGGTATTAGTAAAGGTGTAAAAGGCACTAGGAAAAGTGTAGAAGGTACCTGTAAAGGTGTAAAAGGCACTAGGAAAAGTGTAGAAGGTACTAGTAAATGTGTAAAAGGCACTAGTAAAGGTATAAAAGGCACTAGTATAGGTGTAAAAGGCCCTAGGGAAAGTGTAGAGGCACTAGTAAAGGTGTAAAAGGCACTAGTATAGGTGTAAAAGGCACTAGTATAGGTGTAAAAGGCCCTAGGAAAAGTGTAGAGGTACTAGTAAAGGTGTAAAAGGCACTAGTAAAGGTGTAAAAGGCACTAGTAAAAGTGTAAAAGGTACTAGTAAAGGTGTAAAAGGCACTAGTAAATGTGTAAAAGGCATTAGTAAAAGTGTAAAGGTACTAGTAAAGGTGTAAAAGGCACTAGTAAATGTGTAAAAGGCACTAGTAAAGTGGCATCTCTAGAATTCTGTACAGTTTGTAATACATTATTTTAGTATTTTTTTTCTATTCAGGTTACTAAAAGAAATGCTACATTTGTCAAATTACAGAGATTCACGGGACAGACATAAAACTGCCAATCTGCAATCAAAAGCCATTGGCGTTATAAAAATGTATTAGCATCTTGAAATGGCATTTTTTATAAAAGGTTATTTCAATCAATACTATTTGGGGACTGCCATAATCACAGCCAATTAATCCCATTGATTTTTTTTTTTTTTAATAAAACATATTTATATAGTTATGGAAAAGAAAGTGTATCTCTTAAGAAATAATGAAATACTAAATACAGTATGTAGACCTGCATATCAACTTTTACAACGGCTACTTCTATCATTCCCTAATTCCTTCTGCTGAACAAAGAGAAAACATGCAGTCCCGTGGGAGTTATTTACTGTCTTCTAAAAGCCTTCTTTGAAGTTGATTGAGCTATCTAAATTATATTTAATTAAATGTACTCAAACTGCAGAAACATCCTGCCCTAGCTAGAGGACCGAGTCAGAGAGGAAAATACACGTATCCTGGGATTTACACATTGGTGTCAGCATGTAACAAGGAAAGGAACTCTCAAAGATCACTCAGATATAACCCTGCTTTGGAATCAAGTGAACCCATCCACTTACCAGATAGTAAGGTGAAAGGATGCAAGTGTTTTATGACACGTTTCCAAACTCGCTCCATTATTATAGTAAAATAATGATTACTTGACAACAAAAAATTACACAGCAATTCAAAGTTTATGACAATCTATCATCTCCCTTAAATACTGCATTTTAATAGGTGCCGTATAAAATCATGCAAAGCAAAAAACATACATTCTTCTGTGATGGGGTGTAAAAAGTTAACAAAGAATTAGGTAGTGAAAAGGTTCAACCAGTTAAGAGTGGCTGGGAAAGGGCGCTCCACCCAAGGTACGGGTACTACATCAATACAGAGACTGTAAGCAGCCAGCTGCTAGTAATCAACTAACAAAGAGAAACGGATCACTACTCTCTCTGACCCCTGCCTGCGTGGAAGCAAGAGGAACTCAGCTGAAGATCCTCTGGCAGTGCTTTACTGCCCCATGTTTATGGACTTTATGATTTTGCTTAGCATACTGTACTGTATGTTTGCTGTTTGTTTGCTTTGTTAACACACAAAAAGTAAATCACAGCATGGCTTTGTCCCAATCATGGGAATAAAGAATACTCTTCATGACAATCAGGTGTGTTGTTTTCCTCATTTGAAAGTCCCTATAAGACCACCCTGATTCACTTATACAATGCCGTCTAATTTTTTGGGGGCCAGCATTTCTGAAGTACGTAATACAGTAGGTCAATCTTATGATCGGAAGTGTTATAATGTATTATTTAGGGGACACACTTCCACAATATAGATCCACACTCTCTGATAAACTTTGAACTATCTTCCTAAATATAGATTTAGGCCCAAACAAATCCCCAGTGGTTAGGTTCTACACTTAATATCTTCTTAACAGCGAACTTTTGTCCTAAGCTTTTCTGAAACGTCTGGCTATATTTTATGTGAAGGTTTGCTAAATGTTGGAAGTTTCCAGTGTATTTGCATACAGGGATATCCAAAAAGATAGTACAGCACATAGCAGACAGAGAGCAAAGTCAATGAAATAAAATAAAATCAATTTATTAGAAAAAAATGAAAAAAAAAACTGGAGGGTGCAACACTCCTACGCGTTTCGTGCATATAGGCACTTTATCAAGGAGTCCCTGGTCAGGATGCCGAGCAGTCTTTTAAATCTCAGCTGCTAGGAGATTTCGTGCCAAAACTGGGTCGCCAATGCTCCGAGCGTGAAGCAGCTCAGGACCTCGCAAGTGCAAGCCACAAGTGCACGCGCGGTCCGACACAGCAGTGTCCCGTGCACCTGCGCCACCCACTACCGCCGAGAGGGCACCTCCCGGATGCTCAATCAGCTACCGTAGGTGACGCACGCACACGCGAGGAAACACTCTGATGTCACCCGTAACCACAGAGATCAACCAAGAAGCCAGGACACATTGTAACATCTTTCTGGACTGCCACATCCACATACTCACACATATACAAAAATAGAAAAAGAGGAAAAAAGAAGTCACATACAGAATATAACTACACATATAACTAATAGCATGTAACTTAGGTAAAACATAAACAGCCCCCTCCCCAGACACAGATGACTCATCCCCTAGGATCGATATATATCTATCTCTCTCCCCCTCTCCCTCTCTCTCATAATGAAAGAAGACAATGAATTAATTAGTTGTCAATCTTGAATATTAATCATCTGAATTTCCTAATCAATTCATGACCAACTATCGATTCTCAAATCACAACTATTCCAACTATTCACACACATACAACATCTACATAATGTGAAATAAGGAACAATGAGACTGGAAAAGATAATAAACAGTCCCACAAAATAGACCATTCACCACTACCCCAGTCTATCTCTCTCTCTCTCTCTCTATATATATATATATATATATATATATATATATATATATATATATATAGAGAGAGAGAGAGAGAGAGAGAGATAGACTGGGGTAGTGGTGAATGGTCTATTTTGTGGGACTGTTTATTATCTTTTCCAGTCTCATTGTTCCTTATTTCACATTATGTAGATATAGATATATAGATACATATACATACACACACACACACACAGTGGTCGACAAATCACCCAAAATTCTACTCGCCGAACAAAAAATCTACTCGGCACCTAGCCCCGCCCCTAGTCCCGCCCTCAGCCCCGCTTTAAAAAAAAATGAATACATTCCTAGTAAGAACAACATTCGTTTTTGACATTAGTTTATTTATTGTATTACATTATACTACAATTAGTCCTTGTTACTTGTGTGTGTGTGTATGTGTGTATGTGTGTATGTGTGTGTAAATGTCGGATTTAGAAAAAAAGCCAGATGTGAATGACTAGTTTCCTGAACCCCATAACCAGTGCCTGGACGCCCCCGCGTCACAATATCTAAAGCAGCAATCCCACCTGGGATCTTACCTGATCCGCAGTCCCTCAATGTCCAGGTACCCTCATTCCCGCAATGTTATACATTGGAGGGGAGGTGTTCCTTACCTGTCTTCTGGTTTAGGGGGGATTCCGATGTCTTCCATGTGAAGCTCGAGAGTTAGATCTGGAAGAAAGTGTACTGCTGCGGCACAGTTTATTCGAGCATTTGCGAGTTCTGTGCCGCAGCAGTAGCCTGGCGCGCGCCCGAGTGTGACGGGCGCACGCCGAAGCAGCGGAAGAGCGCCCTCCGATCGGGGCGCTCTCCCTACCGCTGCCGGGTCCGCCGGGTCCCCCGGAACCCCCTGCCGCTGTCCCGCGATCGCGGGACACCAGGGCTCCCTCGGGGAGCCCCTGGACACGCGTGCAGCGGGCGCACGCTCCCGATGACGCGTGACCGCGCGTCTATGACGCGCGGCACGCCGAGGGGCGGCCACTAGCAAGCCGGGAGATTTCCCGGCTTGCGGTACCGACCACACTTCAATAAAGTGTGTCGGTAGTGTAGGTATAGGGCAGTTAAGATATATTAGGTTAATAAGAGATCAAGAGTGTGAGAGAGAGAGTGTGGGTCAGAGATAGAGAGACAGACAGACAGACAGAGTAAGAAAAAGTGAGAGAGAGACAGAGAGAGACAGAGAGAGACAGAGAGACAGAGAGACAGAGAGAGAGAGAGAGAGAGAGAGAGAGAGGCAGAGACAGAGAGAGAGACACAGAGAGAGAGACACACACACAAAGCGGCACACACACACAGAGAGAGAGACAGATACAGAGAGAGAGACACACACACACAGAGACACACACAGAGAGACACACAGAGAGAGACAGAGAAAGAGAGACACAGACAAAGAGAGACACAGAGAAAGAGAGAGAGTGAAAGAGAGAGGGCGACAGAGAGAGGGAGAGGGCGACAGAGAGAGGGAGAGGGCGACAGGGAAAGGGTGAGGGCAACAGGGAAAGGGTGAGGCTGACAGGGAGAGGGTGAGGGTGACAGGGAGAGGGTGAGGGCGACAGGGAAAGGGTAAGGGTGACACAGGTTAGAGGGTGACACAGGGAGAGGGTGACAGGGAGAGGGAGAGAGGGTGACACACTCACAGACACACTCACTCACAGACACACTAACTCACAAACACACACACTCACAGAAACACACACTCACAGACACACACACTCACACTCACAGACACACACACTCACTCAAAGACACACACTCACTCACAGACACACACACACTCACAGACACACACACTCACAGACACACACACACTCACAGACACTCACAGACACACACGCCACAGACACACACACACACACTCACTCACAGACACACAGTCACTCAGTCAGTCACACACACACACACACACACACACACACACACACACACACACACACACACACACACACACACACACACACACACACACACACACACACACACACACACACACACACACACACACAGTCACTCTCACACTGTCACTCACACACTCACCAGCAAGGCACGGGGGTCGCACATGGCAGCAGTGGTCCTCCGCACGGCAGCAGGCCCTCCACATGGCAGGAGGGCCTCTGCAAGGCAGGGGGGGTCGCACATGGCAGCAGGGCCCTCTGCATGGCAGGAGGGCCTCTGCAAGGCAGGGGGGGTCGCACATGGCAGCAGGGCCCTCTGCATGGCAGGAGGGCCTCTGCAAGGCAGGGGGGCCGCCCCCCCTCCAGAGGTGGACACTGCCGCTGCGCCCCCCCCCCAGAGGCGGACGCCACCACCGCAGCACCCCCCCCTGAAGTGGAAGCGGACGCTGCCACAGCACCCCCCCACCCCCGAAGCGGACGCCGCTGCAGCACCCCCCCCCCCTGAAGCGGATGCCGCAACCCCTCCAGAGGCAGCAGCCTACCTCCCGCCCCGGGCAACAAGCGGGGACCCCCCCCAGCCTACCTCCTGCCCCGGGCAGCAAGTGGGGACCCCCCTCAGCCTACCTCCCGCCCCGGGCAGCAAGCGGGGACCCCCCCAGCCTACCTCTCGCCCCGGGCAGCAAGCAAGGATCGGGGGCAGGGGGGGAGGAGATCAGGGGCATGGGGGGGAGGAGATCGGTGAAGGGGCTAATCCAGAGCTGCCAGCCAGCCCTCTTCCCCGCGTCAACCAAATCAGGGAGGGGGGTTATTTATATATTTAAAAAAAAAAATTGACGCGAGCAGGGGAATTCATAGAGCCGCAGCACGTCTCGCCATCGGCCAAAATCCACTCGCCACGGGCGTGTGGTTATGCGTATTTGTCGAACTCTGTATATATATATATTTTATATATATATACACATATACACATATACATATATATACATTTTGTGAGTGAGTGTCCACTCTAGGCAGCTATTCATTATTTTGTTGGCGTGACTCTTGGTGCTTATCCTGTGGACTGTATGACTTATTTCCACACATCCTGGAGTTTAACTCCGTGACTGACTCCATCATCACTATATGGCAGCTGAGTATCATTTTCTCTGCTATCTGGAGTCATTATCTCCTATGGAACCCTTACTCTAGGTTGTTTCATTTGTGCAAACAGCACTGGCTTTTTGTGATTCTGCAGCCATTTGTCTTACTTGCTTTTGTGCAGCCACCACAGGCATTGTATGCATCTTTTTTTGATTTTGATATTTTGTATTGCTGTTCAGGGTTTGAGTCTTTGTTTCATTTTGTCTCCCCTGTGCCTCCCCCTTGGTTTAAGTTATTATTTTTCTTATGTACATCATTTTTGTATATAGGTTTATTTATGCCATACCTTTCTGTATGCCCTTAGCTTAGTTATCTACCTTTTTAGCTTAGGTCTTTATCAGGTTTTTTTTTAAATATTCAGCTTTCTTTGTGTCGCTTTATATAGTTATCAGGCTCATTGTGCAGATACATTTTTTGCTTTTGATTTATTTTTCAGCATTATTGATTTTTGTAAAATTTTAGTCAGTCACAGTTTTTTGTATTTTTTGCTGCCCTTAGTGTGTATATGTTTTTAAATGTTAGTGTTCTTTTTGCTCGCTATTAAAATCTATTAATTTTCTATTTTGACTTTAGTTTCCTGGTCTTTTGGTATTATTTTATCAGTTATTTTGTGGTATATTTAGAGTGCTGCTTTCGGGGTTTGTCTTAGTCTTTTGTGTGTTCAATATTATTGTTATCCCCTAGCACCTACAGTTTCCCATTTACTCAAGGCTTACTTGGTTTATTTTTTATTCCAAGATAGTCAATATTACTTATTGGGTCTGGTTTTTCCACACATATATATAGTGTGAGCAACATTCTTTTTGTGTGTTTGTCATATATACACATATACATACATATTCAAACGGAATAATATACAGCCATTAAAATAAATGTATGTTAAGCTAAATCTGAAAATATGCCAAAAATAACATATAGAAGTACTTGGCACACTGGAAAAATATAAATCCAATTAAACCCATGTAACATAAATGCTTATCAAAGGTAATTCCAATCATTAACTACTCCAGTATAGAGTTTGATATGAAAGTTGAATAAGTCTAAACAGCTATATATAAATCACTCTCGTCATAACTAACATAGCCCTAGCATAATACAGAGTAGTTCACCCCACAGAGACTCATAACCCAAGTCTCCAATAATGGTAGGTGGACATACTATATATATAGACTTTCAGCCTCTGGAAAAAGCCACAGTGAAAAATGAATAAACCTATTAAATCACTTCAAAAAGTGACTGATATTCCATTCTATATTCATTCCTTCTGGATAACGGGTCCTCAAGATGAAAACCCAGTAGGTAAATAATAACAACACAAATGTATGCCTCTTTTGGCGCTGAGAATTGTACATATAGCCTTTGCTAAAACATTTAGTAGTTTTCACTAAATATATCAAAAGTACTTTTGCAAAACCAACTTGAACAACTTTGCACATGCTTATAGCAAGCATTGTGGGAAAGTGGAGGATTTTCGATTGAAAAATGCGATGGAATAATTTGTGTGTGTTGCCTCCAGTTGACTTAAATAAAGAGATGGGCAAATCCGCCAAAATCAAATTTCCCAGATGTTCTTGCATTTCCCACCTACCCCCCAAAATATTGTTTTGAGGCGTTAAATCCGCAAACGGATTTGGTCAGTTTAAATCCATGCGGATTCATGAATAACCCCCATTGGATACAACCCGTGGACGGATTTGTAGAATCTATCCAGCAATCTGTTGGCAGATTGTTAAGAATCTGCCAAAACATTAATGAATCCGCAGATTGGATTCTAAAAATCCGTCAAAGGGCTGTGGAATTCGTGGAGTGTATTGGTAATAATAATAAAAAATCCGCCTTTTTTGAGATTGATCCACTGAAATCTGAAGACAAAAGGAACAAGCCGATCCGCAAAGGATCCAAATCCGCCAAAAAATTGCCCATGCAGATTCAAGCTTGGACGATGCTCATCTCATAACAGCAAGTGGACCTGCAGGACTGAAGTAGGATATAAATTCATCTGACCTTAACTGAGAGACAGCCCTGAATGAATATATTGGAGTGAGGGTAACAGGGTAATAGGGTAACAGGCAGAAGTCAAGGTAGGCAGCAGAGGGTATGAGTCGGGCTCACAGGAAGAGATCAAGGTTGCTCTGGTAACTTTAAGGATGAAGTCCTGCTTTTTTATAGGTAGGACACAACTAACCAATATGGCCATTGTCTCATCAATGTGGGCGAAGTGAAGACAGGAAGCAAGATTGTTGCTGAAACTGTAGTGTGGGTGCCGAAGCCTCATTGTTTCCCCCCCTAACCACTCAGGGGTGACATCCGGGCTATCCATTCTAGTTTGAGGGAAAATTTCCTGTGGAAACCTCGCACCATAGAAGGGGCATGGATGCCCTTGGAACCTACCAAAGTTCTTTCCTCTTAGTCATACCCCTTCCAATGCACCACATACTGGAGCTGGCCATGAGAGATACGGGAGTCCAACAGGTATTGAATTTTAAAATCCTTCTGACCTTCCACCATGACAGGACTAGGAGAGGAGAGAGGATAAAAAAATTTGGACGGAAGGCTTGAGGAGGGAGACATGAAAGATAGGAGTTAATCTCAGGCTGGCAAGTAGTTACAATTTAAATGCCACTGGATTAATTTGCTTTACAATCCAGTAAAGCCCAATGAATTTGGGACTAAGCTTGGCTGAGGGTAGCTTGAGGCATATGTTTCTGGTTGAGAGCCAAACTCAATCCCCTTCCCTGAATGGAGGAGATGGTAACCTAAATTTATCCGCATAGGCCTTCCACACGTTGGCTTATTTCGAGAGAGGTGTGGACCTGTTTCAAGAGGCTCTGTAGTTCCTGGAGCTTGCGGTTAACTGCGGGAACTCCATAGGGTGTGACAGAGGATGGAAAGATGGTAGGTTGGTACCTGTAAGCACTGAAGAAAGGAGTCGCTGTAGAGGAGTCATGTTTTAAGTTGTTTCAGGCAAACTCAGCAAAAGGAAGCAGTTCTGCCCAATTGTTCTGCAGTATGGATGCAAATGAGGGAAGGAACTGCTCCAATTACCTTTTGGTCTTCTATATAAAGCCATTGGATTGTGGATAGTAAGCTGAGGACAAATGTAGAGAAATTCCCATACTGGTTCAAAATGCTCACCAAAACTTGAATACGAATTGCATTGAAGATCTCAGAGCGTTCTGAGGTGGAGGTTAATTTTTTCAGAGGAATTAAATGGGTCTGATTAGTGAAATGATCGACCACTACTAGGATGGTAGTCATTCCTTGAGAAGGTGGTAGTCCAACATTAAAATCTATTGCAATATGGTGTCAAAGACTATTAGGAATTGGCAATGGTTGGAGTAAGCCACAGGGATGGGCTCTGGGCACCTTGGTTTGAGCACAAGTAGCACAAATGGCTACAAAATCTTTTACTTCACTAAAATCTCTGGTCACCAGAAGGTGCGTGATAAATATTCAGACATTTTATTTACAACAAAAGACAGAAATGCCCAATGCTACATCCAATGTGACAAAAATAAATAATAAAATACTTCAATATTTTTTTATGTTCCTGTATGGACAGACCCACTGCAGTCATTCTCCCTCCATCAGAGGTAAATGAGAATTTTCACAGTTAGTGTTAAGACCTGCTTACTGGTCATGCTGTGACGTGGTTTGCTGGCTTATAACAAAGGGTTTAACAAAATGACCCTTGTTCACGAGAATATTGAAGTATTTTACTATGTATTTTTGTCACGTTGGATGTAGCATTGGCCATTTCTGTCTTTGTTGTATTCCTTTGATGATTATGAGATTTTTGTGGTCATTAAGTATTGTTATCGGTGCACTTGTTCCTTCTTAAAGATTATGCCATTCTTTGGACGGTATTTTGATGGCGATGAGCCCTTGGATCCCAATGTCGTAAGCCTACTTTGCAGAGGATAATTTCATAGAAAAGAAGGCACAGTGGTGTATTGTAACCTCCTCTCAGAGTGTTCTCATTGAGAGATAACAGCTTCCACCCCTACATCGGATAAAAGGTTTGTCTGAATTGGGACCAATCAGTATAGGTGCAGAAGAAAATGCTTCCTTGAGTGTTTTGAAGGCGGTTAGGGCTTCTTGAGACTATTTGGAGGGATCCACCTCTATTTTGGTAAGCATTGAGATAGGAGTTACCACATGAGAGAAATTTCAGATAAAGAGCGAACCCCAAGAACGAACCCCAAGAGGCATTTATGGGCTTGAGACCTTTTGGTTATTCAAGAACTTCTGCTACTTTGACTTTGTCCATTTCAAGATCATTGGTGGAGATGATATAACCCAGCAAGGTGATTTTCTTTTGTTCAAATTGACACTTCTCTAACTTGGCATAGAAATGGTTATATTGAAGACTTTGACCTGTTACCAGTATTTGACCACAGACCTATAGATAATAAGTATATCATCGAGGTAGACTATGAACAAAGTGGTCCAGGAGGTCATGAAAAATTTCATCAACAATGTCTTGAGAAATCGCACGAATGTTGCCCAACCCAGAGGGAATGACCGGGTATGTGTAGTGGTCATCCCATGTGTTGAAAGCCATCTTCCACTCATTACCTTTCAAAATTAGGATCAGATTGTACGCTCCGCATAGGTCCAGTTTGTTAAAAATGGTTGCTCCTCACAGGCGCTCAAAGAGTTCAGATATTGGGAAGAGGGTACCAGTTAATTATAGTGAGTTTTTTCAGACCCTGATAATCTATACATAGCCTTAGGGAGTCATCTTCTTCACAAAAAAGAATCCAGCTCATGCAGGAGAACTAGACTTGTGGATAAAGCCCTGTTGAAGATTTTCCTGAATGTACTCTAGCATAGACTTGGTTTTGGGCTTGGAGAAGCAGATATGTACAGCCCTAGGGAGGCACATATCCAGGCAGGAGATTGATGGGGGCAGTATAACACCTGTGTGGTGGTAATACTTCTGCCTGTTTTCTATGAAAGACATCTGTGTAATCCAGATTTGGACTAGGGATCCCCAGACCAGAATTTTCAGAGGAGTGGTAAAACTCCCATATGAGCGGAGGAAGATGTAGGCAGGTCCCAGTGCATGATATACCCGATGCCATCACCTGACCAGCAGCCCAGTCAATACTGGGATTATGTTGCTGTAACCACGGGAAACCCAGTAAAATGATACAGGTTGTGGAGCGAGTGATGTCAAAGATGAGAGACTCTTTATTAAGAATACCCACAGAGACGAGCAGCAGGATGGTCTCCTAAGTAATCGTGCCAGAACAAGAGGTCTACCATCAAGTTTTATAACTGCTAAAGGAATTCAGTTGGGACAGGAATAGCATTACTTGTTGTGAAGGAGTCTAGAAAGTCCTGTGTATGCATGGACAAAGTCCCCCATTATAAGTTGACATGAATCAGGATCCAGGATTCGTTTACAGGACTTTCGAGAAGCATTTTGACCTTGGGAGGACACATCCCTCTGCAACTCAGCAGGTTCCATGTTGGCCAAAGCATAATATAATGATGATCATCTCATATTAGATTGTAAGCTCCTCGGGGCAGGGACTCCAATTCCTTAATGTTATGTTTATGTCTAAAGCACTTATTCCCATGATCTGTTATTTATATTATCTGTTATTTATTCGATTACCACATGTATTACTACTGTGAAGCGCTATGTACATTAATGGCGCTATATAAATAAAGACATACAATACAATAACAGGAAGCAAATTTGCAGGACTGAGCAAAAAAATTCACCTGACCGGGACCACAAGGCAGCGTCCTGAATGAGTATATCAGAGTCGGGGTAACAGGAAGAGGTCAAAACTGGGTGCAAACAAACAGGAACACGAGGGAGTCTAACAGGAACAAAAAGGAAACCACACTATGGCAACTTCCTGGAGGAAGTCCATCCATTTTACAGGTAGTACGCCAGTAACTAATATGACCACTGTCAAATTGAGGGTGGAAGTGAGGACTTTTCACAGTGTGGGTGGACAGTAACTGCAAGGAAGCATTTGGGCAGTAGTGTATTTATACTGCTTCCCAAGTACATCTAAAATAACTCTCCTCAAAATGTTACCATGGGAGCCATCAAAGTTCACATAACTGGCCCGCTTGGCAAAAAGTTGAAAAGGCACATGATGTTGGAAGATTAATTGGGCAAATTAATGTTGATGTCCCCTGCAGCTTGAAACATATATCTTTCCAAAGTTTCTCTGGGTATTATGGAAAGATGGATGTTATTTACTGGATCCCCACTGATGGGTGAGTTTATGCCTTTATGGTTCAGTTTACACAGATATGCTATAAAAACAGGAACAGAAACTGCTCAATGGTTCCGCTTTATTGCAGGTCAGTCTCAGTAGCATGGGGGGTCATATGTAGAGATGGGCAAATTTTCAACCTGAATCAGACATGGATTGGCCAGTTCATTTGAGTCACAATTTTCCACGTATTAGTCTTAAAAGGGCAGATTTTTTTTTAGTAAAGATTGAAGAGAGAGCTGTAGGGAGAGGTCTGAAGGTGGGTTGATTGAGTTGATGCAAGGGGAGGTGAGCTCAGTCCAAGGGAGGGTGTGTGGGGTCTGAAGTGGGATGAAAAGTATCCAAGAAGGGGTGTTAGGGGCAAGGGGATTGATTGGATGCAAGGTGGGGTGTGCTTGGTCCCAGGTTAGGTGAGCTGGGTCCTGCGTGGAATGAGATGGGTACAACCCATACCAATCTCACTCCAGGTGGTTGGGGTTTGTCCCGGACCTTATTTTTGCATCTGGAAGTTCACCAAAATGCAGAAAAAATACATTTTGTGAGGTTTTACTTATTAATATTTTGTTTATATTAAACCCAATATTATAACATCAAGGCAATTGTACAAGAGTATACTTACCTGTTGCAGGACCAACTTTCCGCCAAGGGTGGATCACTATGTTTTTGTTTGCTTCTTCTTCTTCTTCTTCTTCTTCTTCTTCTTCTTCTTCTTCTTCTTCTTCTTCTTCTTCTTCTTCTTCTTCTTCCACATTGGCACCACAGTCAGCCTTTTTTAACTTTTGCCAATTTAACTGGGTTTTCTTTGTCAGCTGGATGCTTTCCACTAATGCTTTTGGGGGTAAGAGGTCATATGATTTTGTCATCAAGAATCCTGCACATTCTTTGGGTCCAAAGTGCTGTAAATGATACAGCCTAGACAAGATAGACTTATCCATCTTTGAAGCACTAAATGGGAAGACTGATGCACAAGAATTGTTCTGATCAAGAGCAACTTTTTCTAATTGGATGTATGCCATTCCACTTTTTGGAACCTTTATATACAGTCAGGGCAGGTGCAATGGTATTTGGCACCCTAAACAAAACTTCAGCCAGGCACCCCCCCGCCCCCCAAAAATAATTTCACCAGTATATTTTGTATGTCAGTTGGAGTTGCCTGACACAATCCTCTCTCCCCCTATCTCACCCCTCTGTATCTCTCCCACTCATCTCTCCCCATCACACCTCTCTCTCCCCCTCACCTCTTTCTCTCTCTCCCCCTCACCCCTCTCTCCCCACCACCCTTCTCTCCTCCCCACCACCTCTCTCTCTATCCCCTGACCACTATCTCTCTCCCACACCCTTCTCAACCCCTCACCCCTCTTATTCAATTTTTACACACCCTTTCTATTCCATTTGTATACCTCCCTCTGCTTTTGCACCCTCTCTCTCTCTGTTTTTGCACCCTCTCTCCCTCTTTTTTGCACCCCCCTCCAATTTTGCACTCCCCTTTCTGCTCTCCCTCCCATTTTTGCACCTCACCCTCCCGTTTTTTAACCTACAGTACCTCCCATTTTTGCACGCCCCTCCACTTACCTGAAGAGCAGTTCCTGCTACAGTGGGGAGGCAGAGGAAAACAGCCAGCTCTGCTCAAAGTTGCCCCCTAACATGTGCTGCCTAGGAGACCACCTTGGTCGACTAGTGGTTGCACTGACCATGTATACAGTTGATGTAGTCATACCAGTGCTAGCAATTAAGAATATGTTTGGACATCTATTGTGAAAGGGTGTTATAAATTGGTCACTTCTCATTAGCTGGGGCAACTATCCGACTTATTTGGTTTGGTACAGTATGTGATTATAAGGTTTGTCTGCACTTGTGATTGGATGTTGATTGTGAACAAGGTGTCAAAAGTAGGACTCTGACTTTACTGCTAAAGTACACTGATAATTGTATAAAACTAGCATTATGAATCTTCACTAAACTGAAGACAGTATATTTGGAATTTCAACAATGACCAAAAAAATAACCAAAAGGCAAGTCTGAGAATAATGCAGATGTACAATATGTGTCATGTCCCAACTGCTGCCATGCAGGAGACCTCGACTGTCTTCGTAGGATTTACCTATTTTGGATACTCCTATTTTCCAGCCAATTTAAACCCTGCACTGCCTATCCTCCTTTCTGCTGCAACAGGTTATTTTGTGTTGTTGTTGCTGCTTGCCTGGCTCATCTGTTATTTGCTGGACTTGTTACCCCTTTTCTATTTAGACCATTCTCACTCTACTGGATTTCCCGTGTATTACCCATGCCTGTTTGACCTCCCAATTTTCTGCCGCCTGCCTGGAACGGTGCCTGCCTTTCTGCCTCTTCACTCTGTTCCACTCTTCACTTCTGGACCCCTCTTCACTCATGGATCTCTGTTTTCTTCGGTTAGTTCTCTCTGCAAGTACTGTACCATTGTGGCACCTGAGTGTGGCTCCAACCCCACTGCGCATTATCAGAGGGTGTAGGAAGTTGCTCCCAGTTGGCTGTGGCTGGTTTCCATTTACTTGCGTGCTCTGCCGCTCTGTGTTGTGACAATAAGGGAATCCCAACCTTGATAATACAACAGTGCCTGTGGCAAGGGGAAATCCAGGTGAAACTGTTATATTAGGTATCATTCTGAGGGACTACAAAGGTTTATAGTATAGTACACAAGGTCAGTAATACAGAACATTGACTTCCTGTCTTGAGGCAAGAACTGTTCTGACCCAATTCTCTCTATAATGTGCCAATTTGTGGCTAGCTGGCTACTGCAAATTAATTGATTTGAGTTTCATCATGTATTGCAGGGATAGGAGTAATATCACCTTGTTTTAGGACAACATCACACTATCTTGAAATAACTTGACGTTACCCTAATGCCAAGAGCTTAGTAATGGCCATTTTTTTTAAAAGTGAAACTTCTTTGCTGGCACCTAGTACATTTTCATAGGGCAAAACTCCTTCATGGAGACGAAAATGGAATGGCCGGTGCCACCTGCGCATCCGTATAAAGTACCAACTACATCTACATTCACTTTGACTAGGGAGGAGAAGACCGAGGGAAGTTACCCCCTCCTGAGTTAAAGGAAAGATTAAGGCTTTCATTAACACTTACTAAATGTAAATGCACCTACACGTATTATGTTATTAAATGCTTTAGGCAGTCACAAGCCTCAATAGGATAGTAGCAATCAATATAAAGCATTTACGTTAATTCGTTATTTGGGAAGAAATAGCCTTGTTATGCATACAGAGGAACTGCCAAAACTTTTGCAAGAAAAAGCACCGCTAAATTACACACACAGTGACATTAGCAACGCAGCCAAAGTCATGCTGGTCCAAATCTTAGAACACAGGGCAGTGAAGTGAATTTAAACCCAGCAGACCACCATAACTTGGAAAATAAGCTCCAGACCTGTTGTACAAGTCCTTGTATCAAGCACACACTTCCTTTAAAACACCATTTTGCAACAGACACCTGCTTACTGTACATTGCCCTCTCCAAAAGAGCTCTGTGTGTTTGATTACTTTCTTGGCGTATAAATAAAAAGGCGGGGGTGAGGGGAGGGTTGTGCCCAGCACGCACGTTCTAAGTGAAAATTATTTGGGGCCTATTCTAGTATCCGTCATAACCCACTTATTTGGGCTTTTTAGCTGTTATCGGGCAAAAATGCCTACTAGCGATTCAAAAAGCCTTGATAAGTGGGCGGCGAATGCATTTTTGGCTCTCGTCAAAAACACATCGCCAGATGAGCGCCGATAAGCCCCTTATCGCCAGTTTTGAAATTCGTGCAATTATAGCTTATCGAGGCTAATCGCGGCTCTAGAATGGTGATTTCCTCCAAAATTACTCACGCCAGAAAAAGTTGGCGTGAAACTGGTGAGAGGCTTCGGAGGCGGCGAGAGAGGGACTTAGAAAAAAAATGCATTTTTCCTGCATCCGATTGATGCCAGGGGTCTACTGATGCAGCGGCCATTATTCGAACACATCTCGGCGCCGGTTTTGAGTTCTATGCTGTTCCCCATGCAGCATGAACACGGTCAATCGCCCCAGGCACCTGCGCTTATCGCGGATGTTTTGTTTGAATTTCATGGATTCTGTTTCTTCGTTTGCAATAAGATGGATGAATTGTAATGTGTACAGTACTGTGCTACTGTGTCAATTTCATGTTTTTAAAAGCCAGAACACTAAAATTCGTTTTTCTGCACTCGCCGCGCTCGCATTTTAGTGCGGGAAGGCTGGAATTCATCCCACGGTTTCAAATAGGGATTCAGATGTACATGATGCGTGAAGTGTTCGAATAACGGCCGCTGAATCAGTATGTAGCTGATACACATTAATACCAGCACCGGAGGCCCCCGGCATGAATCAGATGCATGAAAAATGCATTTACGGGCAACTTCATTACCTTAGTGGCTAACCGCTATTTTTAGTAATCTCCTATGCATTTAAATCCCACGGTCACGGGACGTGAGACATTTAAATGCATAGGAGATACCGGCACCCCACAGCGGGGCTGTATCTCGGGAAGCAGGGGGTCCCCGGACCTGAAATCAACGCGGTTCTGCTCCGGAGACCGCCTGCTCACAAACACTAGTAATACATTATTTATTTAAACCCTGCGATCGCTGGCGAGATATGCACAGGGAGAGTTTCCTCTCTCTATGCATCTGGGCGAGACTGTAGCCTGACCGTGGACTGTAGACTGTGCACTAGACGTGCACAAATCATACCTGAAATTAGAGATGGGCGAAAGTTATGAAAAAGTTCAAATCTACCAGAAAAATTCGTATTTCTGCGCATGTTCCTGTCTTTGTGTCTGAGTTCGAAAAAAAAAATCTGCCTACAATATTTTACAAGAAAAAAAAAGACAGTTGCCGCTCCACCTTTCACTAGTCGGACGGAAAAAAAAATTCCGGTATGATACAGGTGAAGTATTTGCCAAATTAAAGAATGTAATTTTTTTTTTATTATTTGTTGAATTTGAAGAATGAAGTTGAGCCAATGAAACCTTTGTTTTCCCTATTATGCTGGTATAGCATCTTATTAACTGTAAGGCTGGGATTATACTCAGCACGATGGTGCTCATGCGCGACAAACACAAATGTCATAATCCATATGCGGCCGCCCCTGGTGCACGCATGACGGAGCGTGATGGCGCGACCGCATTTTGAAGAAACAAAAAATGTTGTCTTTTCAAGTGACATCGCGTGACATCAGCGTCACGTGAGCGGTTCAGCCAATGAGGGCGAACCAGCTTCGTGATGCGTGCGCCAGGCCTCCCCATCACCTCCACCAATCTCTTTTTTTGCGACCACTAATTGTGTCCAGGCCAGGTGACTTAATTGAGCTGCTGTTTTTGGGGGGATTTCAAGCCATTCGCGGCCAGTTAGGGAAGTCACCACAATGAAGCAGTATATCCAGAGGTAAATATGAAAGGCATTAAGAGCCTTCAAGTCTTTGGACTCTTCTTCCTCAGTGTCCTAAAGCAGTGGAGATCAATACATTACTTCCCCTAATCCTTAGATGTTGCGGTCACTTTCTTCCTCTTTGCCAGTCCCCTCGAAGCCATGGGTCCCCTACTACTTCACTAAGCCAAAACTGCAGTCTGTGTGTCCTTGTGTCTCTTCTACTAAGCGTCTGTCAGTGTCACTATTTCTATCTTTGTCTCTATGTTCCTGTTTCACTGTCACTGTGTGCATGTGTTTAACCATTTTTTTGGCCAGATGGATCACTTGGAAACCCCTCACTGGCCCCTCAGACAATGATTAAGCTCTGTGGAAGAGCTCCATAGGTTGATTAAAAATGGAATGGTCTCTTAATATGACTTAATTAAATAAAATTGGTGAAAGCCATCCCCACATGGATGCCAATACTGCTGTATCATGTATGAGGCTTGAAGAATCCTATCTTTAGGAAAACAAAATATGGTAGCCATGCAGCCATATGACATTGCCCCAATGTCATGGACCTTTTTCTCCTTCCGTTCAGATCATGTTTGAAAGTGACCTTCCCTAAAAAAAACAAAAAAACAAGCATAATGCTAAAAACATTCAATGGATGTTACACGGTCAACCAGCCAGAATATGTAGGGTATTTACAGTATCTGTGTGATACTTGACATATTTCCTCCCTCAGGTTTTCATGATCTTTTTATATTTCTATTGTGGCAACCTGAAGCAGGCAGATTTTGGATGGTAATCTTGAATTTATTTCAGTTCAAGATGTCTCTTTCAGCACTTCGTTCAGATTGGTCAAACTAGGCGGTAGCTCATCCTTCGATTTCTGAGCTGTAGTTTTTCCCATCTGTCACCCATGAATAATTTGCAGTACTGTACATGAAAGTGCAGAAATAATTTGCATTGTAGCAGTCTAATAAATTCACTTTCTCTCACTGTGTTCAATTTGCAAAAGGAGTTCAATATGGCAATACCCTTCATGCTTTTCAGATCAAAGCCTATTGGCAGAGTAGCAGCCTTTCCTTTTTGTTCTGTATGCTTTGACTGTATTACTCCTTTTGTTTTTTTTTTGGTTGGTCTACAGTAGCACTAGGGTGGCAGCTTATATTGTTCCTGTTTGAAAATATAGCAGCTATATTATGACGTGCCAAAAAACTGAAGGCTACTTTTGGCATCTTCTCTTCACGTAAAGTATGACTACTATAATTCACAAAACAATTTATTTCAAATGGTATAATCATTCCTTGTCTATTGTAGCACTATATCTTCTTGGTACGGAAATATTTTTCTAACATTCAATTATTTTGCTCTTTAACTGTGGACTTTTTTTTTTTGTTGAAAGATTGATTTTACTACATTTGTTTCCAGTGCCATTCAGGAAATCCAGTATTTTAGAAGATATATAACTAAACAAAGTAAAAGGTAAGATGCATCCATTTACAGCTATCCGTCGACGGTAGTTATCAAGAGCAGCACTTCTCTACTACTTAAATCTAGAAAAGCTGTAAACCGTTTTAAGTCTAGAATCAAGTTCTTCCTTGTTTGAAGATACAAATACATTGAAAAGTGAGTGGTATCATGATGTGTATAATTTATTAATGGAGGGCGTGATTTGAAATTACACACCTTGACGTTGGTTCGCAGGCTTGGCATTATTTGATCAAAGGATGTAACCAAATGTCTCCTTTGTCTTACAGATTTAGTTTTTACTATGTATATTTAGTTCCCCATTTATTGCTATCCTAATTGGAGAAGCGCAGGGATTTCTGTTTTTGCACATTTGTATGGCCAATCCTTTCACAAGCAGCATGCTCCTTACATGGAGAAGTGCAGTGAATATATATTTGTTTTTCATTTTCTGTTGGGCCGAATTAAATCCTTAGCAGCACACTCCTATCTAGAGGACACGATTTTTAGGGTGTGAATTTATTTAGCCAATCCACCTGCAACTGCTTATTGAGCAGTTTGTGGGAGGCCAGTCCCTCCTTTTTCAAGGTATATCATCTCCCAGTAAGGTCCCTGCAAATTCACTCTTCACGCTACTTGCTTACAGGTAAGTAGCTTCACTGGTATATACCAGTTTTTCACTGCACTAAGTTACATATCTTAAACTGAGTATATTAACCCCTTCAGGGTATGTTTCACAGAATATTTGTATGCATCTAGCATAGGGACCTGCTATCGAGACTTACCTTGACGTTGGTTAGCAGGCTTGGCATTATTTGATCAAAGGGTGTAACCAAAAGTCTCCTTTGTCTTATAGATTTAGTTTTCACTATGTATATTTATTTCCCCATTTATTGCTATCCCAATGGGAGAAGCGCAGGGATTAACTTTCTGTTTTTACACATAATCAACGTGTTCAGTTATTGAGTGGGAGACAATTTACAGTCGTTAGCAGCTGGTCTTAAAATATGGTGATAAGGTCTTAGGCAAGTGCAATCTTCTACACATCATTTTAAGGTCTTTTGCAATCTATACATCTGTACATAATAATTTGTACTTTGTCATTTATATTTCTGTGTTATGCTATTGCTTAATTGCATCAGCACATGCCTTTTAAATTTGACTTTTAGGGGACTGACCTCAGTAATCAACAACAGAGCCTAGCAGAAGGAAGCTCTGCAATCAGTAGTTTAATCATTGGATGGATAGCTTTTCTAATCTGTACTTAAGGCTCCTGATATTATTGCTAATAGTCTAGCAATCATCTCCGACGTATTGGGGGCTTGTCGGAAAGGAATATTTGCTTATTAGCAATAATAAATCTATTTGTAGACATAGCCAACTGAAGTGTAGCTAAAGGCTTGACAATAAAAGATTACAACAGGAACTTTCTCCGTTTAGAACTTTTATTACTGCACTAAAAAGTACAGGGTAACAGTAAGATTACAGATCCATTACACAGAAATGTATGAAAATAATCACACTACTCCAGGGGTGCAAAAACTCGGGGGCACGCATGATTTTACAGCGGGGGGGGCGCAGTGGTTACAGAGGCCCCGCGCTCTTCCCCAAGGCATTTAAATTAAATGCAGAGGGATTGCATGAGGCCTCTGTAATTTCTCTTACCTTGTCTTCTGTGACGCGTCCTCATGGCAACATGGCGTCAAATAACCGGGTCACGTGACCCCGCGAAGTCATTTGATGCCGAAGGCAAGGAAGGAGAGGGGTGCAAGCAGGGGAGGAGAGCACGCAGGGGGTGGAGCAGCTGGGAAAGTTTATGCACCCCTGCACTATTCAGTACTACATGATTCAAGTCGTATTAATCATTCAAATTAACTGCACCCGCTAAGCAAAATTAAGTGGCTTACTAAAGTACACTCCTGGTACACTCTAAAAATGTCATTTTTCTTGTTCCAAAATAATTGCTCTGTGGTTGTACCATGTCTTCATCCCTATCAGGTCTAATCATAATATATCACCTATCCTGACCTTTGGTCACTGTTTTCACAAGTCTGATCAATCTTTATCTTGTTTGTTTTTACATTCCAATGTTTGACTGAAGTATATTGACAGACACCATGCAAGGGGCCCACTAGAGTTACGATGTTACAATACTAGTTAGTGTGTCAGCTCTAAGCAAGCACTATATTTACTATCCTTGTTACATTTTCTACCTCCCCTTACATAAAGAGGTCAAAGGTCTAACAGCATATGGTGAGCTGAAAATAATAGCATACATACATATATGTAAGATTAAACAGTACATTATATGCGCAAATGTAACGCTTTGCTATTTCCACAGCTTCTTTGCATTAATAGAGCAGCAATTCTAGTGTGTGTATATGTATCTACCGTACCATGTGTCACCAGCAATCTTTGTTTTGATGACGTTCTCTTAAAGGCAATTGAAGCTCAGCCATTCTGATTGGCTGGTGTCATTGCCTTTAAATGACGTCATCAAAAAAAAAATTCCCCCCCAAATCACATGGTTTTCACGGCCCAATCTGGGCCGTGGGATCCATTTGACGAAAATGTGACATCATAGGCCTATAAAAGCCTATGTCGTCTCATTTTGAAGCCTGACGCCGAGGAGGGAGGACCTCCCCTCCTAAGAAGAGAAGAAGGGCGTGGCGTAAGAAGATGGAAGAAGACGGAAGAAGACGGAGAAGACCCCAAAGAAGAAAAGAGGACCCTCAACACTGACGAAAAGGATTACAAATAGAAGAAAGAAGACACGGACGTGGATTGTAATGGTTTTTTATTTTATGGTTACCTTTGGATTTGGTCCGAGAGCTTCCGGTTCCCCTTGATTTCGGTGAGTGGGCATCTAATGGTAAGTAAACAAAAGAAAAGTTTATTATTTTAACGTTTACAGGTATTTTTTATTTTTTATTCATGTGTATTTTTTTTTTATTCCATTTAATGCCCCAGAATTGATCCATGTCCCTATGAATATACATACATTCAGGGACACTGAATGGGTGTATTGTATGTGATTTTGGGATGTAAATGCATTGTTTATTATGCTCTTTTATTGCCCCTGTATGATATGTATATACATACAGGGATAATAAATTATTGTTATGCTAATGTTTATGTATCTCATGTATTTCTAATGTATTTAGCAGCTTTATTTATACATTTGTGTGTGTAATGTAATTTTTATTTAGTTACATGTTATTTTTAATGGCTTATTTCTGGTAGTTATATTTGAATGATGGTGGTTACTTTCAATTAGAATTATTTTGGCAATGGTTTGGCTTTAGGAATTGAATAGGGAATTATATAATTGATTTGGATTGTATTGTAATTGGTTTAGTAAATTGATTGATTGATGGTAAATTTATATATGTTGCTTACTTTCTATTTGATTTGTGGATGGCATTGGTGGTTAGGGGACATTTTTCATAGTGTATTTTATTTTTAAATTGATTTTGAATAGTGTCACATGATGCACAGATTAATTGCATCATGTACACACTCAATGACATTTGATATACATTTGTCTAGCTGCTGGTTTAATTGTAAAATGCAATGTGATGATTTTCAGATTAAGATTTCATGTTTTTATTTATGCATGTTTTATGTGTTTCATAATGGCAAATAATCTATTATGTTCACATTGTATGTCAGATTATGTGCATTATTTATGCCCATTATGTAATATTTTGCCCATTGCTGTATTGTATGTGTTAGAGGGCGGGGGGATATGTGTTGTATATTGCTATGTTTATTGGGGGCAATTGTCCCCAATAAACATGCTATTGTGCCTTAACCCCTTCATTGCCTTAGCGGATAGCCGCTAAGTTAATGAAGCTGCTTTAATGTATTTTTAATAATAGTGTGCGGGAACATGGGGTCCCCATGAGCTGAACCGCATTGATTTCTGCCCCAAGGACCCCCTGCTTCCCGAGTTACAGGCCCTGGTTTGGGGCATCGTGCCAGTGTCGCTGCCATCTTTATAGAGCCCACGTCGCGTCTTCCTGACTGGAGCTCTGAAGGGAGAATCTGGGGCCACATCCCTTGCAGCATGACCCCTCCTTACCCACTACAGTACTGCAGTGGCTGCTGCCCCTGCCCCCCGTCGCTATCCATGACACCGCCCAGTGCATACCTTTAACTCTGCCATCTCCATCTTGGATTCTGGCACTGGTGTTACAGACTCTCACCTGGGCTCTATTATTTCCTGGTCTCTCAGCCAGTCACAAGCAGCTCCTCGACACGCCTCCACCATGCCCCTCGTCCGGATTGGTCACTGTCGCTTTAAATATCCTGCTTTGCCTTCACTTCCTTGCTCTGCATAGCTCCTTGCTTCCTGTGTAGCCTGGAAACTGTGTCGTGCTCCTGTTTGTCTTTACTCCTACAGATTGGAACCGGCGTGTCTGACTTACCTCTCTGGCTCCCGACTTCGGCTTACCCATCACGATTCTTACCTCTCAGACCCTTGGACATGGAAACGGATTTAACTACAGAACTCTCTATACTCCTGAACTCGGCAAGTACAACGACTATTCTAAATCTTAATCCAGGCCTTGCCACGCTACAACCACATCCTTGACCCGCTCCCTCTGCTGTCGGTGTGTATATTCAACATCCCACCTCAGTACAGGGGACTGGCCTGGTCACAGCGTGACATTATGCAGAGCCCAACAGAAACAGACCTGACTGAGGTGGGCCAACTAATCAGGGGACTTGCGCATTTCATTGATACTTTGGGAACTCAGATCACAAGCCTGGTACAACAGCTTTCCCAGTTTTCACTACAGCCTATTCCGGCCCCAGCCGCGCAGGGTGGCGACCGGCCATCAGAACTCAGGATTCCTACACCTAAAGCATATGCGGGTGACCCACTAGCCTGTCATGGGTTTTTGAACCAATGTGAAATACAGTTTGAGATTTCTCCCAGCCTGTTCCCCACCAGACGCACCAAGGTAGCCTATGTTTACTCTCTTTTAATAGGGAACGCCTTGGCATGGGCCTCTCCCATCTGGGAGTTGCGTGCGGAAGTCACCCAGGATTACCAGATCTTCCGCCAAGAATTCCAGCAGGTATTCGATATTCCCGCCCGCAGAGATACTGCCGCTGCTTCTCTTGTTCAATTGTCTCAAGGTCATAGGTCCGTAGCCAAATACGCATTGGAATTCCGGACTGTCGCGTCAGAGACGCATTGGAACAAGAAGCCCGTATTGCTGTGTTTTGGCAAAGTTTGTCCGACTCTGTAAAGGATGAACTTGCAGTTCAGCCCAGGCCCCAGGGATTGGAGGAATTGATCGCACTATGCATACGAGTGGATCAGCGCCTTCAACAGTGCTGTCATGAACGCCAGCATCCCATAATTTTCTCTTCTGACCCTATTCTTCCCAGATCCTTCCCAGCTATTTGTCCTGTTCTAGACACTGTGGAACCAATGCAGATTGCCAGTCAAGAGCTCCGTAATACCGACAGGACTGCCGATAGAACCCCTGACCGGACTGCCGAAAGGGCTCGTCGCCAGAATGAGGGCCTTTGCTACTACTGTGGATCTCCTGAGCATATGGTACGTTTTTGTCCTTTAAGGCCCAAAGAACAAACACGACCAATGGGGCAAGAGGGACTCATTTTGGGGTCAATATCTTCTCACCCTATCTCTGAAGAGGAACTCCCTAAGAGAATTATGCTTCCAGTCTCGCTTGAAGGTCCGAATTTTCTCGTAACCACCGCTGCTTTTCTTGATTCAGGATCCGGTGGTAACTTTGTGGATCAAGATTTTGCTACTCATAACAAGATTCCGCTCATCGCTAAGAAATCGCCGATTGGCCTCGAGGCTATTGATGGTCGTCCTTTGCAACCTGCCTTCATCACGTTAGAGACTCTTCCTCTCACCCTTTCTGCCGGTACTCACACCAAAATCATATCCTTTGACGTGATGCACTCTCCTGCCGTTCCAGTTATCCTAGGATTACCCTGGCTACAGCAGCACAACCCACGCATTGATTGGAGGGATGGCAAGACAATTCAGTGGGATCCAGAGTCAGACGCCTCACCATTGCCGGTCATTTCTCCTACCACAGTCCTCGCGGGAGTGGAAACGCCCCCGGCTAATGATTCCGCTCTTCCTGAAGCATATGCGGATTTCATCGACGTGTTTAGCAAGACACAATCGGAGGTTCTACCTCCGAACAGACCTTATGATTGCCCTATTAATCTGGTTCCCGGCGCTGTTCTTCTGAAATGTAAGTCCTACCCCTTGTCTCTCCCGGAAACTGAAGCCATGGCAGCATACATCAAAGAAAACCTTGAAAAAGGATTAATTCGTAATTCTTCGTCCCCCGCTGGTGCCGGTTTCTTTTTTGTCAAAAAGAAAGACGGATCATCATTTGACATTCTCGAAAAGATCGTTGAAGCTCAAACACAAGTTCCGAGTGGTCTAGAGGTAACGGAAGGAACTCTTTATGCTGCACCCAGGTTTCATCAAAAGATACTAGAATGGGGCCACTCTGTCCGTTCAGCCGGCCATCCCAGCTTCAAAAGAACTTTGGATCTTATCAAACGTACTTTTTGGTGGCCTAATATGGCAAAGATGGTTCATGAATTTACTAGTGCTTGTCCAGTATGCACACAAAACAAGACTCTTCATCAAAACCCTCAGGCTTGCTCATGCACTTGCCAGTACCTGAACGTCCATAGTCACATATTTCAATGGATTTCATTGTGGAAATACCCCCTTCCAGAGGGATGAATACCATTTTGGTCATCGTTGACCGTTTTTCAAAACAGGCCCACTTTGTTACACTCAAATGACTTCCCTCCTCACCCACCCTAGCTGATATCTTCACCAAGGAGGTGTTTCGCATCCATGGGATACCTACATCCATAGTCTCGGACCCAGGCACGCAATTTATATAAAAATTTCGTCGGACTTTCTCCAAGAGGCTTAGCATGGCGCTATCCTTCTCGTCAGGCTATCACCCCCAGACTAATGGGCAAACAGAAAGACTAAATCAAACGCTGGAACAATACCTACGGTGTTTTATTTCCGACTCCCAGGATAATTGGGTTGACCTGCTACCTTGGGCAGAATTTGCAACCAATTCACTTAGTAATGAATCCACACACGAAACCCCGTTCTTCGTGAATTATGGTTTCCACCCAAGTCGACTGCCAATCTCAAACATTCCGATAGGAGTACCGGCGGCTGATGGGACGAGTAACTACTCCTCAGAAGTCATGGATCAAGATTCAGTCCGCGCTTCTTAGCGCCGCTCAGAAATTCAAGTCTCAGGCAGACCACCGTCGTCAACAAGCCCCTAATTACAAGCCAGGGGACCGAGTTTGGCTTTCATCCAAGAACATCAAGTTGAAGTCTCCGACCCCGAAATTGGTACCCCGATTCTTAGGGCCTTTTCTGATCCAGGAACAAATCAATCCTGTGGCATTTTGTCTGCAACTTCCGTCTTCCATGAGGATTCCAAACGTATTGCACGTTTCCTTGCTCAAGCCATTCGTCCAGATCAAACGGTTCCCTGCTAAGACCCAGAGACCCAAACCAGTCAAGGTCCAAGGACAACCTGAATTCGAAATCCAGACAATCATGAATTCTCATGTATCCAGAGGAAAGATGCAATTCCTTGTTCACTTGAAGGGTTATGGCCCAGAGGAATGCTTTTGGGTACCCAAGGAGGACATCCATGCTCCAGTTCTCTTGGACCGCTTCCACAAGAAATTTCCACAGAAGCCTTGGATGGATCGTCCTGAGGTCGATCCTGAAGGGGGGGTACTGGCGTGAACCCTCCTTACCCACTACCAGTACTGCAGTGGCTGCTGCCCCTGCCCCCCGTCGCTATCCATGCCGACGCCCAGTACATACCTTCAACTCTGACGTCGCTATCTTGGATTCTGGCACTGGTGTTACAGACTCTCACCTGGGCTCTACTATTTCCTGGTCTCTCAGCCACTCACAAGCAGCTCCTCGACACGCCTCCGCCATGCCCCTCGTCCGGATTGGTCACTGTCGCTTTAAATATCCTGCTTTGCCTTCATTTCCTTGCTCTGCATAGCTCCTTGCTTCCTGTGTAGCCTGGAAACTGTGTTGTGCTCCTGTTTGTCTTTACTCCTACAGATTTGAACCGGCTTGTCTGACTTACCTCTCTGGCTCCTGACTTCGGCTTACCCTTCACGATTCTTACCTCTCAGACCCTTGGACATGGAAATGGATTTAACTACAGAACTCTCTATACTCCTGAACTCGGCAAGTACAACGACTATTCTAAATCTTAATCCAGGCCTGGCCACGCTACAACCACATCCCGGACCCGCTCCCTCTGCTCTCGGTGTGTATATTCAACATCCCACCTCAGTACAGGGCACTGGCCTGGTCTATGGGCTGCACAGCGTGACACACGTGAATCGCAACTATAGCGAGAGGAGGAGAACCCTCAAGTCCTGTGACGCGACCACTGGAGGAGACGTCAGCGCAACGGACCCTCCGTGAGAGCTGTCTACATCACGGTACTCTCTCCACTCCCGGGCAACTCTGCGCCGCACCTTATGCTGAAAATGCCTGTACATGGAGCTGTCCTGTGAGTTTCCACTGCCCACACCATTTTGTATGCTGTTCATTATGAATACATCTTGCTGATCTTACCTTTACGGTCTCATTGCTTTTTGCTGCTATCACCATTTTTTACTGGTTATATTTATTATATATTTTTTTCTTTTCTCTTCATTTGATTGTGTGTTGTGCATTCGTTTGCCTTTGATACCTAATGGTATCTTTCCTGCTCTACCCTTGAGATTTAAGTTATTTTTTGTCTTTTTGGTGTGATTTTTTACACTTTTCCACTGCATTTGTCATCTCTGTCTTTCAGTTCTGTGCTCACAGAGTGGCACTATATATCTTTCTGTTTTATTCCTTATGTACCCATCGGTGACCTGCGCTCCCTGATTTCCACTAACTACCCTATTTATTGGCAGAAGCAGGGGTGGATGAAGTGGGTAGTTGCCCCAGGGTGGGTGGTTAGTCCTGCCTGGAAGTTGTGGGAGGATTTAACCCTTTCACTACCATAGTGGTGGGAACTGCTATTGTAATGAACGGGTTAACCACTCCCTCTACCCACCCGAGAGGCCAAACCACCCACCCTTGGGGCAACTACCCCCTTCCCCCAATCCATCTACCCCTAAGAAACATTAAAAAATACAACAACCCCACTACCCACCTCCTCTACCCCCAAAACCCCCTCAACACATACAGTACAATTATGGGCAAAATGACTATTATCCAGATCTGGAGAATAGCTCTTTGCCCTTTAAAAAATAAAACATTATCCAGCCAGCATAAATTAAATAAAACTTGCACTTACCCCTGCCAGGATGAAGGCTGTCGTCATCACCGTCCTCCGCGTCCATGTCCTCCGTGGGCAGCAACAGTACAATAAAAAACAAACTAAGGGGCATAAACCCCTTAATCACCTTAGCCTTAGTAACTGCAATAGTAATGAAGGGGTTAACCCCCCCCCCTGCTACCCACCCTGGGACGCCTAACCACCCTCCTGCGGCAACTGCCCCCACCCTCTACACATTGATTGTCATAGTGGTACATCATGCCTATATAATATGAGCCTCATTTGCCACTATGGTAGTCAATGGGCAACCTAAAAAAAAAAAAACAAGGACCAAAAACACAAAGCAATTAAAAAAACAATCACCAAAAAAACACAATTAATAAACCAATCATCAAAAAACACAATTAAACAAACCAAAAATAAAAACAAAACACAATATAAAAAGCAATAATAAAAAAACACAATTAAAAAACCAAGAATAAAAAAAACACAATTATAAAAACAAGCATCTTACACTTTCCAAATGTAGCCCTGGACATTCTCTAACGTGTACAAAAAACTGTGGAGAACAGGCAGATTTGTTGCATACAGTATGCTATGGTCTTGTCCTCAACTTGCATCCCTCTGGAGGGAAATTAAGAATTGGCAACAGAGGATATTGGACCTCGATATACCTATGGATCCTTGGTTATTCCTACTAAATAGATCAGTGCAAGGCTTATCCAGATCTGAAAGTAAACTGGTTGCCCATTTTGCAACTGCAACGAGATGCGAGATTGCAGCACTATGGAAACAAAAAGATATCCCTCATATTTCTAAAATTCGTAATAGAATTTGGTTTGTCTGTAAAATGGAGAAATTGACAAGCCTGGTCAATGATACTGGTTCTAAGTTTCAGAAAGTTTGGCAACCATGGTTAGCTCAATCAGACATCCTGGGAGTGAGTATGACCACAGTATTGCTATGATTGATGTAGCTGCGTTCTCCTCTGATGTACAATCCAAGGCTGGCTAATAGAGGGCTAAATCTGAAGTCTTGGCTTTTTGGAGCACCGCTTTGGAGATTCACTTTTCCTATTTTACATGGACCATACTCCAGCGTGAAGTATATTCCATCCCACATTATACTCCATCCCACATTGAGCAGACACTTTACCTTTTACCCCTTATTCCATCTAGAGTGTAAGCTCTCAAGAGCAAAACCACCATTGCCCTTTATATCTGTTTGTTCTTGTTTATCCTTTTTTGGTATGTCATTCTTTTTATGTCATTTATATAACTCTATTCCCCATTTTGTGACCTAATGTCACTTTCTCAGAGGTAAACCTTCATTGTTTATTCATAATAAGAAACATAGTTATTCCTAGTTAAATATTTGTACAGTAACTGATCACCCACTGACCCCATTTTGATCCTACAAGCAAAAGTGTAGCCTAGAAAATGGACATTGCCTTTGGGATCCAATATATTTATAGTGGGTTTTGCAAAAACTGTGTGTGTGTATTGTTGCCTATTAACTACTATTTCCAAGCTGTCAAAGTGCAGGTTTCCAGAGAGAGGAGTCATTCTGTTTGCATGTATTGCCGATTTTCCACAAAGTAGATAACACAAAAAAATCCTAATTATGGTTCTAAGCTAAACATAAATGTGACTAATTAAAGAAGCTTCTGGCTGTACAACCAGCTGCTAACTTTCACGTGCAGTTTTTGGGACAGAGAAATGCTTTAAAATCAGCATCCTGTACTTGTGCTCTGCCATCCTGGATTAAAGCGAGAAAGTTTTAAACTCTTTGATATTAGTTGTGTCTGTGATTAAGGCTCCTGGGAGAAAAATAACCTGACATGGATTCCTTGGAAGAGAGCCCTTTTCATGCAGTGGCAGGGGAACCTGCCCCTATCACCCCTACAGTGCAAAGTAAACATAAAAGAAAAACAACTGTGTAATCTGTGAGGTGTAGGTGGAAATCCTGCTGTAATGGTCCACACTTACAGAAGAGATGTCTTAATCAGGCAATGGAAGAGAATCCGAATATCACTTCTGTGAGTACTTGGTTCACTGTTGTGATGTTTTGGAGAGAAACGGGTGTAGTACAGTAACTGCTGGGCTCACACCTCTGCAATAGGTATCAGCTTAGGATTGGAAATATAGGGAAGCAGCAAAGAGTACCATATCGTAACAAGTTTAATATAAGTAAAAACATTAAAATATACACATCGCACTCACAATGTGTTTGACGGAATTTCGCATTTGGGAACAATCCAAAAGGGGTTTTCCACCGCCGAAGATCTGTCTTGGTCCATCTTTCTCCGGTCAGAAGAGCGTCCTGCACCTCTTGCACCTGGCAACCGGTCTCTCCGTGCACGTCTGCATCACATGGGATCTCATTTCGTGAGATTTCAGCAGAGAAGCTGTCCTAAAAAGAATTTTGGGTCCAAGGCTCAATAAGGCAAAGTCCTACACCCTAGATAATTGGTTTATTAGCCCTAATTACTATTATCAATTAGGGAGAGTACAAATAGCCCCATTCATTAGCTCACGCTTTACCCCTGAGGAAGCCAGGAGAACAACATGACAGCTAACTTGACATCATCAGAGCTGAGCAATCCCCAGGTGTGTGGTCCAGCCAACGGAGACGTCGGAGGGAGCACCACATTTACTCTTACGAAGATAACAGATGCACAAGCTGAGAGGTGAATGGAGGTGCCGAGGCATGAGACATAGGACTTGGTAAGTGTCTTTTTAAAAAGAATATCTCTGCTATGTTTCACTCTCCTGCTTCATGGCCTATGTAAAGATGGTGGAGATACCGGGGCCTGTAAATCGGGAAGCAGGGGGTGCCTGGGGCTGAAATTAATGCATTTTAGCTCCGGAGACCCCTGATTCAATCCTATGTAATTAAAATAAAAGCTGCACAATTGCCTGTTAGAGGTGCGCACAGAGAGATGGACTGATTCTGTGTACTCTCACTGCATGACTCTTACAGGCTGATTCACAGGAGTCCCATTCAGAAGCCGGGACCCCCGCTGTATTAATCCTGATGGGCCATTTGTCTGATCACAGGGATTCCGTGTGTGAGGCGGGTGTGAGGAACGTACCATTGGCAGATTCCTTGCCGACTACGCGACAAACCATCTGGCTGCATCTGTACAGCAAAAGACAATAAAGCCCAGTGCTACATCTAACTTGACATATTATACAGTATAATTAAATACTTATCTGTATATCTTCTCATAATCAAGGGTCATTTAGTTCAATTCTTTGCAAGGTATTTTAAGCCTACAACCACTTTTTGTTTGTGCCATTGTGCATGGATTATTAATATTTTTTCATTTTTATTTACCAGCAGGCTAGTATTGTTTTTTTTTTTTAATGGTTGGGCATCGGCCCTTTATTGGAATTATCTGATGTTGTCCCTGAGGATGAGGATGGCCTTCATCTCGGCAGGGGTAAGTACTACTCTTATTTATTTAAGGTGTTTATTGATTACCAACATGTCTATCTAGGTGTAAGGAATCGGGGAACATGTCCTTTGCGGCGTGTTCCCTCCTTACCTGCTGCTGCCCCCACAGCCACTGTCCCAGCCCATGTGCGCTTCCCCACTCTCATTACAGCGCGTGCGCACCAGCAGCTCTTCTAGCTGCCGCACAGAACCTGGTCCCGCCTCCCGCATGCATCGCCCATTTCTCCCGCGCAACGTGCACAATCGATGACATGCGATGATCCCCAGCTGTGTGACAAGTCTCTCCTCCCTGCCTTGTTGCCTGCAGCCTATCCCAGCTCCGCTGGGGCCGCACCTCCGCTCCGCCTCCTGTTCCCATTGGTCAGCCCTGTCTGTAAATACTTCCTGATTCCTCCTATGCTTTGCTCAGCATAATCCTATGTAGCCTCGTGAAGCTTACTTCGGTTTTGCAGTGATCTGTCTCCTTTGCAGTTAACCTCTTGTGTATCGACTCGGCTTGTTTGTGGACCCTTCTGGATTTTGGACTTTGGCATACCCTCGACTACGGCGATCTCTCCTACCCTGGAACACGGCATATGGACTCGGACTACGATGCTCTCTACAATCCCAGACCACAGTTTACAGAACCCTACTATCCTGTCTTCTCCAATCCAAGAACTCGGCAAGTATACCACATCTCCTACACTCTCCAACCCAGACCCGGCAACGCGAAACTATCTGCCTTCCAGGCACGCCTCTGCTGCTGTGGGTGTGTGGTGTTATACCTTCCCACCTCAGTGCCGGGGTCTTGTCTTGTTTGTGGACAGCGCAAGCGTTACACTAGGCCCCCAATGAAGGCTTACATAGCCACAGTGACAATCAATGGATTAAAAGGCTAGAGTTTGATTATGTTTTTATTGTATTGCAATGTCTATTTTGTTAAATATATATTTTTTAATGCTTGTCACTAGGAAAAAAGTACATTATATTTGGCTAATACAGTAGGACTATTGCGTGTTACTGTGGAGGGAGAGGGTACTGTTTGGGGTACGGGGTGGGTGATGTGGTAATTGCCCATGGTGCATGGTGAGGCCACCCCGAGGGGTGTCAGTAGGGGTTACCTCTTCATGACCTTAGCGGTTAGCCCCTACAGTAATTAAGAGGGGTATGTTATTTATTTTAATATTGTACATTTCTCTTTTTTGTATTACAGCACAGTATGTTGCTTACATTTATTTTAAATGTTTAATTTAGCTAATAGGAATATTGGGTATTAGCCAATGGGGTTTTGTTCGGGGTGTTGGGTTGGGTGAAGGGGGTACTTGCCTCAGGGTTAGCCCTGCTGGAAGGGAGGAAGGAGGGGTTAAATCCTTCATCACTTTAGTGGTTAGCCACTAAGGTAATGAAGGGGAATAAGTAATTTAGTCTCATCTGTCCTGATCCTTGATGACAGATTACCAAATATCGGTATCTGTCACAGGATACTATAGAACCATGTTCGGTCATCTACATCATAAAGGGGTTTCAACAAGATATTTAAATGATTTAAATGCCCAGTCAAACCCCATGATTATAGAAATGACATAGATATTCATATTATCCGGTGGAAGGTGGTTAGGCCTCCTGGATAAGGGGGTTAACCCCTTCATTACCTTCATTACCTTAGCAGTTAGCCCCTAAGGCAGGGGTGCGCAAATGTTTCTGTTGGCGCCCCCCTGTCTGCTCTCCCCCTTGCTTGCGCCCACCCTCCTTACCTGCTCTCTGGCTACGGCTGCATCATGACATCACAACGTCAACGCGTTGCTATTTGACCATGCGGTGTCATTTGACAGGGTGACGCGTCGCCGAAGAGCCAGCTGAGAGCAGGTATGAGAAGTTACAGAGAAGTTACAGAGGCCTCACACATCCCCCAGCATTTAATTTAAATGCCTTGGGGAAGAGCGTGTGGCCTCTGTAGTCACCATGCACCCCCTAGAAAATCCTGTGCCCCCAGTTTGCACACCCCTGTCCTAAGGTAATGAAGGGGGGTAAGGAATGCATTTTCATATTATTAATTAATTTAGCTTACCATTGATTGTCAATGTAGCTATCAATGCCAACATTGAGAGGGTCACAGTGATAATCAATGGGTTTATGTTTAAAATGTAGGGGATAATTGCCTGGGGAGGGTGGTTAGGCCTCCTGGAGAGGGAGGTGTGGGAGGGGTTAACCTCTTCATTAACTTAGCGGTTAGCCACTAAGGTAATGAAGGGGGGTAAGTAATTTAGTCCAGTCTGTCCTGTCCCTTGATGACTTAGATAAAGAATATTAGTTACTACATCACAAGTGGGTTTACTAAGGACCATATTCAGTCATCTATGTCATCAAAGGGGTTCTGCAGGACTTTTAAATGATTTCAATGTCCTATCTAACCCCCTTAAGTAGTGACAAAATATGGTTCTATAGTTTCCCCCCTCATAAAATAGATATCCATATTTGGTCATCTACATTATCAAGGGTCAGGACAGATACGTAGAATACTTCTGAGCAGCTCTAGGAAACATGGAGAGAGTCTGCTTCTGCTTCCATGGGACTCTCTCTGCACAACTCTATCAGACTGGATAGCCCGGTAGGATTATTAACTCTGCAGGGGTCCTGCTTTAATCCTCCTTGCTGCCAAATATACTGTTTTAGAGGACCGTGGAATTTGGCGTGTTGGTCTGCGGTGCCAGGGCCAGTAACTATTGCTACATCTGTAGACCTAAAATTTGACAATGTTATGTAAATGACCACTATTTGAACAAACAATTAAGTGATACATTGGACGCTCCCACAGAATACAAATAATATTAATATTAAGTGATAAGATGTGAGTATTAATTACGATATATACAGTGAACACAAATAAAATATCTACTCACAAATGTGCCCAAAAAATTATAGTGCGTTAATAATAATAAATACGGTTGTAACTCCCTGCTTAGACCCTCTGGTTGGGACTGTCTTTGCTGGCCCCAAGAAGGCAGAAATGTTCTTCACAATCCAGGGGGAGCATGGGAGAAAATCAACAAGAAAGACAAAAAATATATCTACTGTAATTGTAGGTGTCTTGTCAAGATTATGGGTCAAGAGAATCTTGTCTCGTATGGAGTGCCTACTCACAGTGTGCTATGGATTGCATTTCTCTTTCATATTGAGGTACATTTCTTCTGAATTACCCACACAAGCAAGACTTTAGCCACGGTTTTCGAGTTGCGTATTTACATCGACCACACTGTGAGTAGGCACTTCATATGAGCACAGATCCTCTTGACCCATAATCTTCACAAGACAACTGTACTTAGATATATTTTTGTCTTTCTTGTTGATTTTCTCCCATGCTCCCCCTGAATTTCTGAAGAATGTAAATGACCACAGCATTGTGTTTATTTAACATAGTAACCACTTGAAACAATATAACGTATTCAATTAAACAATTGAATTAATGGGAATCATTACTATATGGTTAATGCTATATGGTGTTGTAAGTTTCTTTCATTTTATCATGTACCGTATATCACTTAACTTTTTATATTATTTTCTTTTTCAATAGTTAATTTAGCACAAGATAGAAAGGTGACATTTTTGTGAGTTCATACAGATGCAGTGTTAGTTAAGTTCATTTCAGGTCCAGGGACCCCCTGCTTCCCGATGTACAGGCTCCAGTATGGGTGCTGGTATTTCCTGCATGTTTAAATGTCCCGGTCACGTGACGCAGAACACTTAAACTTGCAGGAGATGCCTGCACCTAGGGAAGCAGGGTGTCCCCGGACCTGATATAATGCAGATCAGCTTCAGAGACCCCCTGCTTCCTAATTTTTGTTTTATAAAAATAGCGAAATTGGCTGTTAGAGCTGTGCAGGGAGACACAGAGAGAGGGACCGCGTCTCTCTGCTTTCTCTGCACAGCTCTTCCAGGCTGGTGACGCCCGGAAGGATTAAGGAAGCGAGAGTCCCACTCCAAAGCAGGGACTCCCGTTGCATTAATCATTTGGTGAAATTCCCCCTGCGCTGGGTCGTGATCGTGCTTGACCGCGATCACAGCTGCACTTGGGCCGCGGTCTACCTGCTCCAAATGACGTGCAGGGTGAATCATGCAACATCTGTATAATTGGAACAGGATTGGGCAATTCAAGTCATTTGATGTAAATGTGTTGGGTATCATAAGGATATTGTTTATATGTAATTGTTGTTCCTATTTAATTTCATATCACATACCAGCTTCCTCCTGTTGCAGGTCAAACGTGTCTATACGATTGGTCAGACTGACCACTTGAGAGGTTCAAATCGCCTCCATCATCTGGCATTCATATGGCTCTAAAGTGGGATTTTGAAGTGGACCACCTCCTGTCCATCTTGCAGCCTTTGAATGGTCGAAGAGTTTGTTTTGTATTAGTTCCTCGTACCATCTTTTCTCCAGCATATTGGTTGTTCTCACAGCATGGCCCAAAAGCATTTACTGCTACTAATAAATACTATCTAGTTGCAGTAGATTTTTTTAAACAAATTCCATTGTGTGAGCACAATTTTGCTAAGAGTTTGTTTTGTAAAAAAAAAAGTAAAAATACAGAATATACGATCTACAAAAAATATAAATGTATCTAGAATCAAGTCATTATTTTAAGGATGACAGTATTAACAGCTTCCATTGCTCATATTTGCGTTTTACCCATTGGCATTAACAAAAGAGCAAGTTTCATTGTTTGGATGTCCTAATTTTTGTGATGCTCAGCATCTTTCTCATCAGCATTATCATTTATTCCCCCAAAAAATATGTCACAGATAAAGGGTTTATCTTTAATCACAACAAGGCTATGCTGTTGTCAAATTTTAAAGCAAGTTGTTTGTGATCTAGTTAAAGCAATTTGTTCTGTAATCATATGCTTGATAGTTCTTCTGATCATAATTTTAATATGAAAGGGTTGCTTCTGTGCCCGCAAGCTGAGAGATATTTCTTTGAATTCATTCTCTTTTCAGCCCTGTATTCTACAATGTGGAATAATTTATAAGGTATAAAAGCTTTGGAGTCTCAACATGTATTATCATCCATAAATTATTCTGTGTCTGTTGTTTTCCATCCGTACTAATAGTAAAATAATCTTAAAGGAATGTTCTTAAAAAGTAAAAGACCAGCTATTACTTAAGTGGTTAAGATGCTGGTCGTTATGCGGTGGCATGACACTATAATAACATTACCCGCAGACACGCTGGTCGTTATGCTGTGGCGTGACACTATAATAACATTACCCGCAGACACGCTGGTCGTTATGCTGTGGCGTGACACTATAATAACATTACCCGCAGACACGCTGGTCGTTATGCTGTGGCGTGACACTATAATAACATTACCCGCAGACACGCTGGGCGTTATGCTGTGGCGTGACACTATAATAACATTACCCGCAGACACGCTGGTCGTTATGCTGTGGCGTGACACTATAATAACATTACCCGCAGACACGCTGGTCGTTATGCTGTGGCGTGACACTATAATAACATTACCCGCAGACACGCTGGGCGTTATGCTGTGGCGTGACACTATAATAACATTACCCGCAGACACGCTGGGCGTTATGCTGTGGCGTGACACTATAATAACATTACCCGCAGACACGCTGGGCGTTATGCTGTGGCGTGACACTATAATAACATTACCCGCAGACACGCTGGGCGTTATGCTGTGGCGTGACACTATAATAACATTACCCGCAGACACGCTGGGCGTTATGCTGTGGCGTGACACTATAATAACATTACCCGCAGACACGCTGGTCGTTATGCTGTGGCGTGACACTATAATAACATTACCCGCAGACACGCTGGTCGTTATGCTGTGGCGTGACACTATAATAACATTACCCGCAGACACGCTGGGCGTTATGCTGTGGCGTGACACTATAATAACATTACCCGCAGACACGCTGGGCGTTATGCTGTGGCGTGACACTATAATAACATTACCCGCAGACACGCTGGGCGTTATGCTGTGGCGTGACACTATAATAACATTACCCGCAGACACGCTGGGCGTTATGCTGTGGCGTGACACTATAATAACATTACCCGCAGACACGCTGGGCGTTATGCTGTGGCGTGACACTATAATAATATTACCCGCAGACATGCTGGTCGTTATGCTGTGGCGTGACACTATAATAACATTACCAGCAGACACGCTGGTCGTTATGCTGTGGCATGACACTATAATAACATTACCCGCAGACACGCTGGTCGTTATGTGGCGTGACACTATAATAACATTACCCGCAGACACGCTGGTCGTTATGCTGTGACGTAACACTATAATAACATTACCCGCAGACACGCTGGTCGTTATGCTGTGGCGTGACACTATAATAACATTAACAGCAGACACGCTGGTCGTTATGCTGTGGCGTGACACTATAATAACATTACCCGCAGACACGCTGGTCGTTATGCTGTGGCGTGACACTATAATAACATTACCCGCAGACACGCTGGTCGTTATGCTGTGGCGTGACACTATAATAACATTACCCGCAGACACGCTGGTCGTTATGCTGTGGCGTGACACTATAATAACATTAACAGCAGACACGCTGGTCGTTATGCTGTGGCGTGACACTATAATAACATTACCCGCAGACACGCTGGGCGTTATGCTGTGGCGTGACACTATAATAACATTACCCGCAGACACGCTATGCGTTATGCTGTGGCGTGACACTATAATAACATTACCCGCAGACACTCTGGGCGTTATGCTGTGGCGTGACACTATAATAACATTACCCGCAGACACGCTGGGCGTTATGCTGTGGCGTGACACTATAATAACATTACCCGCAGACACGCTGGTCGTTATGTGGCGTGACACTATAATAACATTACCCGCAGACACGCTGGTCGTTATGCTGTGGCGTGACACTATAATAACATTACCCGCAGACACGCTGGGCGTTATGCTGTGGCGTGACACTATAATAACATTACCCGCAGACACGCTGGTCGTTATGTGGCGTGACACTATAATAACATTACCCGCAGACACGCTGGTCGTTATGCTGTGACGTGACACTATAATAACATTACCCGCAGACACGCTGGTCGTTATGTGGCGTGACACTATAATAACATTACCCGCAGACACGCTGGTCGTTATGCTGTGGCGTGACACTATAATAACATTACCCGCAGACACGCTGGTCGTTATGCTGTGGCGTGACACTATAATAACATTACCTGCAGACACGCTGGTCGTTATGCTGTGGCGTGACACTATAATAACATTACCCGCAGACACGCTGGTCGTTATGCTGTGGCGTGACACTATAATAACATTACCCGCAGACACGCTGGGCGTTATGCTGTGGCATGACACTATAATAACATTACCCGCAGACACGCTGGGCGTTATGCTGTGGCGTGACACTATAACATTACCCGCAGACACGCTGGGCGTTATGCTGTGGCGTGACACTATAATAACATTACCCGCAGACACGCTGGGCGTTATGCTGTGGCGTGACACTATAATAACATTACCCGCAGACACGCTGGTCGTTATGCTGTGGCGTGACACTATAATAACATTACCTGCAGACACGCTGGTCGTTATGCTGTGGCGTGACACTATAATAACATTACCCGCAGACACGCTGGGCGTTATGCTGTGGCATGACACTATAATAACATTACCTGCAGTCACGCTGGGCGTTATGCTGTGGCGTGACACTATAACATTACCCGCAGACACGCTGGGCGTTATGCTGTGGCGTGACACTATAATAACATTACCCGCAGACACGCTGGGCGTTATGCTGTGGCGTGACACTATAATAACATTACCCGCAGACACGCTGGTCGTTATGCTGTGGCGTGACACTATAATAACATTACCTGCAGACACGCTGGTCGTTATGCTGTGGCGTGACACTATAATAACATTACCTGCAGACACGCTGGGCGTTATGCTGTGGCGTGACACTATAATAACATTACCTGCAGACACGCTGGGCGTTATGTGGCGTGACACTATAATAACATTACCCGCAGACACGCTGGGCGTTATGCTGTGGCGTGACACTATAATAACATTACCCGCAGACACGCTGGGCGTTATGCTGTGGCGTGACACTATAATAACATTACCCGCAGACACGCTGGTCGTTATGCTGTGACGTGACACTATAATAACATTACCCGCAGACACGCTGGTCGTTATGCTGTGGCGTGACACTATAATAACATTACCCGCAGACACGCTGGTCGTTATGCTGTGGCGTGACACTATAATAACATTACCAGCAGACACGCTGGTCATTATGCTGTGGCGTGACACTATAATAACATTACCCGCAGACACGCTGGGCGTTATGCTGTGGCGTGACACTATAATAACATTACCCGCAGACACGCTGGGCGTTATGCTGTGGCGTGACACTATAATAACATTACCCGCAGACACGCTGGTCGTTATGCTGTGGCGTGACACTATAATAACATTACCTGCAGACACGCTGGTCGTTATGCTGTGGCATGACACTATAATAACATTACCTGCAGTCACGCTGGGCGTTATGCTGTGGCGTGACACTATAATAACATTACCCGCAGACACTCTGGTCGTTATGCTGTGGCGTGACACTATAATAACATTACCCGCAGACACTCTGGTCGTTATGCTGTGGCGTGACACTATAATAACATTACCCGCAGACACGCTGGGCGTTATGCTGTGGCGTGACACTATAATAACATTACCCACAGACACGCTGGTCGTTATGCTGTGGCGTGACACTATAATAACATTACCCGCAGACACGCTGGTCGTTATGCTGTGGCGTGACACTATAATAACATTAACAGCAGACACGCTGGTCGTTATGCTGTGGCGTGACACTATAACATTACCCGCAGACACGCTGGGCGTTATGCTGTGGCGTGACACTATAATAACATTACCCGCAGACACGCTGGGCGTTATGCTGTGGCGTGACACTATAACATTACCCGCAGACACGCTGGGCGTTATGCTGTGGCGTGACACTATAATAACATTACCCGCAGACACGCTGGTCGTTATGCTGTGGCGTGACACTATAATAACATTACCCGCAGACACGCTGGTCGTTATGCTGTGGCGTGACACTATAATAACATTACCCGCAGACATGCTGGTCGTTATGCTGTGGCGTGACACTATAATAACATTACCTGCAGTCACGCTGGGCGTTATGCTGTGGCGTGACACTATAATAACATTACCCGCAGACACGCTGGTCGTTATGCTGTGGCGTGACACTATAATAACATTAACAGCAGACACGCTGGTCGTTATGCTGTGGCGTGACACTATAACATTACCCGCAGACACGCTGGGCGTTATGCTGTGGCGTGACACTATAATAACATTACCCGCAGACACGCTGGGCGTTATGCTGTGGCGTGACACTATAACATTACCCGCAGACACGCTGGGCGTTATGCTGTGGCGTGACACTATAATAACATTACCCGCAGACACGCTGGTCGTTATGCTGTGGCGTGACACTATAATAACATTACCCGCAGACACGCTGGTCGTTATGCTGTGGCGTGACACTATAATAACATTACCCGCAGACATGCTGGTCGTTATGCTGTGGCGTGACACTATAATAACATTACCTGCAGTCACGCTGGGCGTTATGCTGTGGCGTGACACTATAATAACATTACCCGCAGACACGCTGGTCGTTATGCTGTGGCGTGACACTATTATAACATTACCCGCAGACACGCTGGTCGTTATGCTGTGGCGTGACACTATAATAACATTACCCGCAGACACGCTGGTCGTTATGCTGTGGCATGACACTATAATAACATTACCCGCAGACACGCTGGTCGTTATGCGGTGGCGTGACACTATAATAACATTACCCTCAGACACGCTATGCGTTATGCTGTGGCGTGACACTATAATAACATTACCCGCAGACACGCTGGTCGTTATGCTGTGGCGTGACACTATAATAACATTACCCGCAGACACGCTGGTCGTTATGCTGTGGCGTGACACTATAATAACATTACCTGCAGACACGCTGGTCGTTATGCTGTGGCGTGACACTATAATAACATTACCCGCAGACACGCTGGTCGTTATGCTGTGGCGTGACACTATAATAACATTACCCGCAGACACGCTGGTCGTTATGCTGTGGCGTGACACTATAACATTACCCGCAGACACGCTGGGCGTTATGCTGTGGCGTGACACTATAATAACATTACCCGCAGACACGCTGGTCGTTATGCTGTGGCGTGACACTATAATAACATTACCCGCAGACACGCTGGGCGTTATGCTGTGGCATGACACTATAATAACATTACCCGCAGACACGCTGGTCGTTATGCTGTGGCGTGACACTATAATAACATTACCCGCAGACACGCTGGGCGTTATGCTGTGGCGTGACACTATAATAACATTACCCGCAGACACGCTGGTCGTTATGCTGTGGCGTGACACTATAATAACATTACCTGCAGACACGCTGGTCGTTATGCTGTGGCGTGACACTATAATAACATTACCCGCAGACACGCTGGGCGTTATGCTGTGGCGTGACACTATAATAACATTACCCGCAGACACGCTGGTCGTTATGTGGCGTGACACTATAATAACATTACCTGCAGACACGCTGGTCGTTATGCTGTGGCATGACACTATAATAACATTACCTGCAGTCACGCTGGGCGTTATGCTGTGGCGTGACACTATAACATTACCCGCAGACACGCTGGGCGTTATGCTGTGGCGTGACACTATAATAACATTACCCGCAGACACGCTGGTCGTTATGCTGTGGCGTGACACTATAATAACATTACCCGCAGACACGCTGGTCGTTATGCTGTGGCGTGACACTATAATAACATTACCTGCAGACACGCTGGTCGTTATGCTGTGGCGTGACACTATAATAACATTACCCGCAGACACGCTATGCGTTATGCTGTGGCGTGACACTATAATAACATTACCCGCAGACACGCTGGTCGTTATGCTGTGGCGTGACACTATAATAACATTACCCGCAGACACGCTGGTCGTTATGCTGTGGCGTGACACTATAATAACATTACCTGCAGACACGCTGGTCGTTATGCTGTGGCGTGACACTATAATAACATTACCCGCAGACACGCTGGTCGTTATGCTGTGGCGTGACACTATAATAACATTACCCGCAGACACGCTGGTCGTTATGCTGTGGCGTGACACTATAACATTACCCGCAGACACGCTGGGCGTTATGCTGTGGCGTGACACTATAATAACATTACCCGCAGACACGCTGGTCGTTATGCTGTGGCGTGACACTATAATAACATTACCCGCAGACACGCTGGGCGTTATGCTGTGGCATGACACTATAATAACATTACCCGCAGACACGCTGGTCGTTATGCTGTGGCGTGACACTATAATAACATTACCCGCAGACACGCTGGGCGTTATGCTGTGGCGTGACACTATAATAACATTACCCGCAGACACGCTGGCCGTTATGCTGTGGCATGACACTATAATAACATTACCTGCAGTCACGCTGGGCGTTATGCTGTGGCGTGACACTATAACATTACCCGCAGACACGCTGGGCGTTATGCTGTGGCGTGACACTATAATAACATTACCCGCAGACACGCTGGGCGTTATGCTGTGGCGTGACACTATAATAACATTACCCGCAGACACGCTGGGCGTTATGCTGTGGCGTGACACTATAATAACATTACCCACAGACACGCTGGCCGTTATGCTGTGGCGTGACACTATAATAACATTACCCGCAGACACGCTGGGCGTTATGCTGTGGCGTGACACTATAATAACATTACCCGCAGACACGCTGGGTGTTATGCTGTGGCGTGACACTATAATAACATTACCCGCAGACACGCTGGTCGTTATGCTGTGGCGTGACACTATAATAACATTACCCGCAGACACGCTGGGCGTTATGCTGTGGCATGACACTATAATAACATTACCCGCAGACACGCTGGTCGTTATGCTGTGGCGTGACACTATAATAACATTACCCGCAGACACGCTGGTCGTTATGCTGTGGCGTGACACTATAATAACATTACCCGCAGACACGCTGGTCGTTATGTGGCGTGACACTATAATAACATTACCCGCAGACACGCTGGTCGTTATGCTCTGGCGTGACACTATAATAACATTGCCCGCAGACACGCTGGTCGTTATGTGGCGTGACACTATAATAACATTACCTGCAGACACGCTGGTCGTTATGTGGCGTGAGTGACTTTGTCATTGTCATTTTCTGGCATCTTAAAAATTATTTAATCATATTAATTGGATCTTAAGATCAACTTAAGGAAGATCAGGGAACCTCCTTCTGTTTAATATATACAAATTTAAAATAATAAATAAAAAAAGTGTAACCTTCAGTTGTGGGAATCTGTACCAGTAAGATTATTTTTTTATAAACAAACGTGTCAATAACTATAAATCACTATAGCATGAAGTTGGTTGTAAAACAAAACACTATCTGGATAAGTTTGTCAATTGCTGTTAAAGGTAAAACCGGAGCTTTGCTTTTATCTGGTGCTACTGCACGGAAAGCCCCACTAAAGTGAATGGAATTTACCATGCACATTAGTGCTGTCATGTTTTATAGCAGGGGTGCCCAACTCCAGTGCTCAAGACCCACCCCACCTCCCCACCAAACAGGTCCGGTTTTCATGATATCCCTGCTTCCGCACAGATGGCTCACTCAGTCCCTACCTCAGCACAGGTGGCTCAATCAGTCCCTGCTTCAACACAGGTGGCTAAATCAGTCCCTGCTTCAGCACAGGTGGATCAATCAGAGGCCTAGTCTTTGACTGATGCTCTGATTAATCCACCTCTACTGAAGCTGGTATATTCTAAAAACCTGACCTTTTTTTTTGGGGGGGGGAGGGGCTTGAGCACTGGAGTTGAGCACCCCTGTTTATAGAATAAAATAGACACATAATGGCCTATTCTGGTAGCTCCAAAGGTTGACCACACTCTTCTACAGTATAGTTCACTTTAGAAGCGGATTGTAATGCGTTGCTATTCTGTAAGCCCTTCTCGCATGTTCAAACCACGTCTAAACGGCTTTTTTAGAAGAGGTTTCACTCCGGCTCTGACAATCCAATCGGTTTGTTCAAAAAAATCTCAAACTCGCATTTTTTTAGCACAACTGCTAATTCACGTAGCTTCGTTATGCAAACCACTGCAAAAACCTGTAATTTTTTTTTATCACCATCTAAAGAGTAGCGATATAGCAAAACTCATAAATCAGACTGTGGAAGAAATTAACACCATCTTACAATCAATTAGATTGTAAACTCCTCGGAGTAGGGACTCCTTCCTTAATGTTACTTTTACAGTATGTCTGAAGCACTTATTCCCATGATCTGTTATTTATATTATTTGTTATTTATATGCTATGTATTACTACTGTGAAGCGCTATGTACATTTATGGCGCTATATAAATAAAGACATACAATACAATACAATACAATACAATCTTCGGTAATTCCGCTTCTAAAGCAAGAACAATCCGGGTGGGTTGGCTGTTAAACCGTGCGGTCCAACATTTGTTTTAGAAGCTGTTTAGAAGAAGTGATTAGTAATAGACGATACCGTTTTTTCTCACATTTCATTCCACTTCTTCCGAACATGTCAAACTGTACGGTTTGTCACTTGATTTAGAAACATGCGGCTTGGCAATGACAACTTCGAAGCTACTAGAATGAGTCCCATAGATCTTGGACAGCATACAGGAACCGCTTGCTGCCCTGTGTCTGAGCATTTTCCGATGTGCGGTAAAACATTGGACCCTATTTGATCCTTGACTTTCTTTCGCATTTAGAATAATCTTATGCCTATCTTAAGTATATTGGAATTCCCTTACTGTATTAGACCCTACCTTGTCTGTTGGGCGGCTATTCCATGAAACTACCACCCTTTCGGTAAATAAGTACTTCCTGACATTTTCCCTGTCTATATAGTTATGTGTATTAAGAAGTGTCCAGTCAGCATTTGTTGTTTTCAGTTAGGAATGTGCTCTTTAATTAAGTGCCAGTAGTAATAAGGGCCCACAATTGATCTTGCTATTGATAAGGATAATAATAATAATAATAACATGTTCTTGTATAGCACTGCTTATTTTACGAAGCACTTTACAGAGACATTATGCAGACACAGTCCCTGCCCGTGGAGCTTACAATCTATTTTTTGGTGCCTGAGGCACAGGGACATAAAGTGACTTGCCCAAGGTCACAAGGAGCGGCACCGGGAATTGAACCAGGTCCCCCTGCTTCAAACTCAGTGCCAGGCACTGAGCTGTCTCAAGTGAGTAGGTCCTTTCATTCTACTGGATATAGATCTAATGGTGGTCTTTCTCCCTCCTAATAGAGGTAAATGAGAATTTTAATCCTAATAGAGATATATTAGTATTTTATCTGGTAGTGTTAGGACTTGCCTTGTCATGGCTAGAAAGCTTACAACGCTTTAGTCAAAGGGTTAAACTAAATTACCCTTTTTCAAGAGAATATATAAGTATTTGACTGTTTTTTTGTCATATCGGAAGTAGCATTGGGCTTCTCTGTCGCTTGTTCTTTACTCACTGAGCCTTCTCCCTGGATGGATGCATCATAAGGATCTGCCATTCTGGTAAGGAGTTCTCAGGATAGTATCTCTGGAGTATGTTTGGATCGGGCCAACCGGAAGACTCCTTGCGCATTCCTGATCAAATAGGTATGGAGGAAGTATTCAGTACATAAGAGAGGGTTGCTAACACAAGAGCCCGAAATGTACTGTATGCATGAAAGGCCCATTTGACAAGTGGTGTGGAATTACTAACTCTATGCAAGGGACTGCCAATTTATCCTCTATCATGAGTAGCCAGTTAAGTACCTCCCCAGCATAGGAGTGAGAGCTACCAGGGGATGACGTCCGGAGTACTATGTTTTGTCATGAGTTTTTGTCAAGTATGATGTACAGTATGTTGAAACCTGTGAAGCATTACAGACGACTGTCCAATAAAACAGCCTTTTGTTTTATAAAAGTTACTGGATCCATCCCATCTTTTTCCTATCTGCCTATTCACAAATACAATACCTCAGTCAATAGAAGGCACTCTATATCTCCAGTGAGAAATATAATGTGGCTGATACAGGTGCAATTTCCGATTTTGAACCATCGTGTAAGAAAAATTCACAAGCATCTCGCAAACACTCTGCAGCACCGTCCATAGACACTGTAATGGCCCATTGGATTAACACAGGGGGGTCCCTGCATTTGAATGGGACTCGTAGCCCGGTAGGATTCACAAAGCAGGAGTCCCATTAAAACGCAAGGACCCCCACTGTACCAAGTTTTGTGTGTTGTACTATGTCTATAACCTTAGTTGAAACATTGGGGCTTTGATGGGTTAGCCGGCACCAGGGCTTTAACATTTATCCCTTTTTCGGCAATTGGTGTGCCTCTGTCTACCTGTATACTGCATTACTGCACTTGCTGCTAACCTGAACTAATCCTTACAGCATTGCATGTATTTATTTCTATTTGGAGGCCCTGTCTGCGGTGAGAAGTATTATACTGAGATATCATCATTGAGCAACCCTTTGGCTACATATTATGAGTAACAGATCTGCCTCATTATATCTGTTTTAAAATCACAACATAATCTTTACAGCTTTATGCACTGTATTCTGCTCACTGCCTTTTCATATTTTGTCTCTACACAGCAATATCACTTACAGTAAATGGGATATATTATAAAAACTCTACCTCTCTATCTAGATGCCACTCTGGCACTGTTTACTCCACTACATTAGATGTGTCATTAATCTTTTATTGCTTTAGATGGCTATTTTCAATGTATTGATATAAAAAGTTAAGTTTTAAAATGTATTTTGGGATTAATTTATACTAGGATCACTTTGATTCAGTTTGCTTTCTTGGTATTATATTACCAATCCGTAGCCCCTCCCTCCAATTCTCTTTGGGGGTCAATGGTTTTGGTGTAGAAATATATGTGGCATAGACATTAAGTGACTACTTTGGTTTATATTGAACTTAAAAAAAACCTGTATTTTACGGGATGTGCAGTAACGTAGGGCATTAAATTGATGTACAATATATATTGTGCATTTGCTTAGTACAGTAATTTCTGGGTATCTAGTCTATGACACGTTCAACTTTGTCATTCCCTGCAGTACCTTAAGTTTTAGGTGGGTCAAAGAATCAAAGCCACCCAGCTGCAAAAGGGAGACAATTTATGGAAGTGCATACTTTTTATGTTTGCTGCCATATCATTTGGGAGCAAAATAACTGCTCCACATTTATCAAAACACAAAATCCCACCGTATCCTAATGAGACTTTATTCTTTGGAGCAAAAAAACCTGCACCACATTTATCAACTAGAGAGGCCTTAGAGGATACAACAGGACTTTCTGTTTGATAAATATGGTGCAGTTATTTTGCTCCAGATTTTCCTCACTTTTGTAGCAGGGAGACGTTGATGCATATTCCACATAGTGACTGAAAAGAGGTACCAAGGTATTCTGATGCAGGACATTTTTATTGATTTCAATATGATGTTTCTCCTTGAAAGATCTGAAACAATGTCTGACCCAGAATGAATAAACCACTTCTGCCTTGATACTTATGGCCGTAGAGTTACAATATAAACAACGATGTGCCCCAGTAGAATACTTTCATGTGCACAGATTACCCTGTTTACAATCTGTGTTGTTGTTGTAGTTCTATTCATCTGTACTTTGTTATTTTCTCTAAATTGCCTACCTAAGCGTTGTATTATTGATCTCTTTGCTGTCTTTAAATGTTTAGTTAGTACTTTAAAGACACTAAAAAGTATTTTACGTCTCACCATTTACACCGTGGGGACACTTTAAAGGATGTCAGACACTGTATGTTCTTTATTTTGACACTTTTGTCACTATTTATTTTTTTGCACATTATTTATTTATGTCAATTAGAATAATAGTAAAGATACATTGAATTCTGTTTCAAGTATATATTCACGCATAGATGTTTTCCTAAAAGTAAAACTAAGGGCCAGATTCACAAAACTCTGTTAACTCATAATGTTACCTAAACCAGCAACAGCCAATATTTTCCCCTGAGGTTAATGCACAAAGTTAATTATATCCAAAAAAAACCAGCCAAAATACTGTACATCTCATAAGTATATGCTAATGGGCACTAATGTTAACATAGTAACATAGTAACACAAAATCAATAAGAAAGAGCCACAATTCCAATGTGCAATTGAATCTAAAATGTTTTAATAAATGTAAAAATGTGAGAATAAATGTGAAAGAATATATAAAATTGTATATACCGTGTATTGGGAATCAATATATCAAATCTAACAGTAAATAAAAAATAAAACATGTAGCCACACTTATCTCCTCTATTGGATTGTGAAATAATGATAGATCTTGCAAGGAGAGAATAAGAGGAGAATGAATGATCCCAATCAGTCACAAAGGTTATATGTAAAGGATGTAATAAACCCAGAAATGGAATTGAACTAGGAGTTTTTCTATAAAACAGGTGTTGCACTACATAGTGTAATAGGGAACTTCATACACATGAAGTAGTGATTAGTGTGTAGCCAAGCCTCTGTGGGCTACTAATTCTCTGGCCCCTCTAGCACTGTAAGTCCCAGTAAAGAGTGGGCATTATTGGTAACATTTCCTGCAGGGCCTGGTATGACAAGGGGGGGGGGGCTATGAGTAAAGGAGGCCGGCTTACAAGCCACTCTCCTGGGAAGGAGGGTTTCCCCTCTAGAGTAAGAGTGAGTGCTTATAGGAGTTAGTTCTGGCTGCCCTCCATGCTCTGAGGATGCAGTCATGAGCCTCTCCTGGAAATGAGTGGACTGAGGTCTTGTCCTGTTAGGGGGTAAGGTTTGCTGAGGAGGGATATTCAAGGCCTCAAGCTTGGGTACTGCCTTCAGGGACTCGAACCTGTACTGCCATGGTGTGTTCAATAAACTCCAGTTGTACCCTTCTGGTGTGATGCTGGGAGTATGAACCACGTAAGAAGAGTGCCCCTGAGGTTCATCCTGGCTATACCAGGATCTTCTTGGGCTGGAGGCGCAGCCGCTGACTGATGAACCATCCATGATAGCCTGTCCTGATGTCTCCCAACAACATCACAGAGATCTCAGGCCTTCCTCCAAGTTTGGATTTTAAACCCATGCACCTGCCCCTTTTTAGTTATTATGGGCAGGTGCATGGGTTTGAAATCTGAACTTTGTAGATTTGACACAATTCAGAACTTTAGAAAGAAGAAAAATCAATGTTCGAATTGAAACTCTGACTTCAACTTTGGAACAAAGTTTCAAATATGAGTGAACTTCAAGACAAACCCCCCCAAAAATCATCCTTTGATTAAAATAAATAAATTTGGAGAATAAAAAATAAAATAAAAATGTAAAAGAAATTCTTAAAACAAGCACATTTTGGCAAGCATTTAAATTGAAATTACATTTGCTTTTTCTCTTATAAAAATCTAAAACCAAAGCAAATTGAGTTTTAGAAAACCCAAAAAACGATAATGTTTTAGAATCAAAACCAAAATGTAGGTGAAATTGCCTGCCCATACTACTATTAATAACCATTATATGTTCATACCCCACTGTTATATTTCCCCAGTGGGCAGGCAGTTAATTTCTGGGAGCAATAAAAAGGCTCCTAACGTTTCCTTAAACTCCCTTGAAAAATAAATGCAAGTGTTCAAAATAATTTATTTATAACATGTTTTACAAGGAAGTAATATGAGAGTTACCTCTCGTTTTCAGTATGTCCTGGGCACAGAGTTATGATGACAATACATGGTTACATTAAATGAACAGAGGTTATTCAATTGACTCGAATCCACAAAACAGGGGGGCAGGGGACATGTACCGAGCAGAGAAGGAGAAATTGAGATAGGGTAGTATATCACAGAAAATGGACAATTATGACTGTAAACTCCAATGGTTATACTCACAAACCAGTAGAGTAAGAAGGCATTTCCAAAACTGTGGCAGATGTAGATGACTGTAAATTCACTCGTACCGATGACACAGAAAAGAAATGGCAATGATAGTGCAGATGGTACTAAAAAGTTTCATAAATGGCACATAGCCAGAAAATAACCCTCCAGATTCAAGGCTTACATCAATTCATAAAAATAAAAGCAATGGTTGTGCTCAATCGGCTGCAGCAAGCGAGGTGAGTCACATTCTCAACACCCTCTACGGAACTTCGTCTTCTGGTGACATCACTTCCTGGATCTGGTTACGGCCGCTCGTGACCAGGATTACGCTTTCCTCTACACTGCTTCTCTCTCCCGAGTCTCCGATGAGGCCATTGCAAACTCTCAAACTCAACGCGTTTCTCTGTCAAGCAGCTTAGTCAGGCGTCTCTGGCCCCCACCTATATCTACTGAGCTATATATACCCCATCGGGATCAGTATTCTAATAATTACACAATTGATATCAATGTCTGTATATCAGATTCAGTGCATAGGTCTATTAGTCATATAAATTATATTGCACCTCCATTAATAAACATTTGGTTTTAATATAATTTTATACATAATCCTAAAAAACATCGATATATTAACATAATAATACAAAAATACATAAAAAATATATATAGCAAGGACCCCTCTGGCTCCCCGGTCCTCCGTTTCACCCCCCCTTACCTCCGCTACTGTGGGGGGCTGTTGTGGGTGGCGACGGGCTTGCCGGCGGCTCCCTCTGCAGGGCGCAACCATGTTTGTTATGCGTGTGCACGCACGCAGATCTCGCGCATGCGCAGATGCGCCGGGATGACTCGCGGCAGCCATGTTACGATTGGCTGCGCATGCACAGAACGGATAGCATGAGCAGCGCCCATTAAGGGAGCTTTGCGCCTGCGCAAGAGGTGAGGTGCTGCCAGGGGGGAAGTATTCAGGTGCGCGACAGTTGCGGCCCATAGATAGGGCGAGCGGGTTTGCCGCCATTTTGTAGTTGATTGTGCGTGCGCAGAACTCATACAAGCGCAGTAGGACCCCACGAGGGTGGCTAATAGGGAAAGGCTCCAGACAGGGACTACAAGTCCCTTGCGCCTCAGGGGAATATCACATACTGCGGCTTAGTCAATAGGGCGGCTGCATTTGCAGTTAAGGTCTTTTTAGTGCAAGAGAGGCTGCAGTTACATGTTGCTAGGCAACCAGTGAAGCTGTGAGATGATGACAGTTTTAGTCAGTTGAGGGAGACAGTTAAGATTAGAACAGTTAAAGGAGATGAGAGTTATACCGGTGGAGAGACACAGTTAGTACAGTTAAAAAGGAACAGTTCTCTTTATCCCTTAAAAAGGGATATTATTATTATTATTATTATTATTTATTAGTTCAGACAGTTAAGGGAGAGACAGTTGAGGAGTTTGGAGTGAATTATTGAGCTAGAAGATAGTGAGTAAGTGTGCTAGGAGATAGGAAGCCAAAAGATGTGTGGTGGACTAGAGGCAAATACTGACCCAACAGTATTGATCCTGAATGGAAAGGGGCATAGAGGGAACTTGCCCTGAAGAGAGCATTATACAGGGAACCTGTCTAATGAAGTATTGTGCTCTATATGAGAACAATTTATCCTGTGCAAGCCCGGAACTGTTGTGCCTGACAATAAAATACCTGTGAGTTGCAAAAGATCCTGGCGCCCTATTTCTTGTCCTGTTCTTCCAACCACCAACTATCCTCCATTACAGCCAAGGCCTGAACCCACCAGAGGGAACCCTGAGATCACAGGTAATTGACCGAGGTGCTAACACTCTAATCCCATCGGGAGTGGGGCAGAACTCTGTACACACATATTCACCCTATCCTCTGCTGCCAGGGGGGGGGCGGGGATTTTTTGTGTTACATATACAACACATAAGATAATATAGGCGCATGTTTAACACTTAGAAGAACTAGCGAGTCCCACATTCTATCATATAAAATTAGATATTATAACCCACTGAGCCTGACTATACTAATGGACTGAGCCTGACTATACTCTGGATATATAATCATCCAGATTTAATTGTATCCTCATATGAGGAAAGTGAGTCCATATGGCGGTCGGTAGGAAGGAAACATAAACATAAAGACAGGCATTAGATTTAATAAATATAATCTTTTTGATTATTAACCATCACCAATGGGAATTTATCACTATATGAAAGACCGATATTGATATATACTGTATATATAGGAAAGAATAAATCTTATACCCCCATAATATAGCAAAGTTGGGGTGTTTGGCCACAATTAAATTTGTCAATTACCATTTGTTTTAGCATGTCTTTAGACAATACTCTACAGCTACTTTTGTACAAATGATTTAGATACCAATAATTTTCTAATATAGATTCTAGTATACCTTTTAGTGGTGTTGTGTGGAGGGGCAATGTCATCGTCATAATGCAGTCATAAAATAATATCTATCAGCTAAATAACAGGAACTACTCAGGGAAAGTAACATCATCAGGATCTGACATACAGTAGAGCTAGGTTAGAAAGATCCCCAGCTCTATGTCAACATTAAGTTCCTGAGGGACAAGGGTTTTTAACTTATGTATCCAGAAGGTTACCCTTCTGGAGAGATGTTGGTCCCTGTCCTCTCCTCTCCAGTGAGGAACAACATGTTCAATTGCAGAAAATGTCAACCCTTTGGGGTCTGCCTGGTGGTGCATAATGAAATGTTTAGATACATAATGAGTCAGATTTTTTCGTCTAATATTGCCCAAATGTTCTAATATCCTAACTTTCACGAGTCTTGTAATTTTGCCTACATATTGGAGGCCACAAGGGCACTCCAATAGGTAGACCACGTACTCTGTCTGGCAGCTCATTAAATTCTCAATTTTAAAGCTCGCTTTTGTAACATTAGAAACAAAGTTACATTTATCTTGTGCTCTATGTTGGCAAGCTTAACATGTAGTGCAACGAAAAAAACCTTTTGTTTGTGCTAGCCAGTTATTTGTAGGCTCTCTGATGATAGGTAGAGCACTGAGTTCCAGTCTTTTTTTTTTTTAAATATTGTTTGCCCTACGGAAAATTATGTTTGTTTTTTCTGCATCCACATCCCTCAGTAATGGATCATTGCTGACAATATGCCAGTGCTTACACACAATATTTCTAATTTGATCCGCATCTCGATTATTAGTTCCTTTCTATCTAAGCTGCGTGCTTTCTCGAAGGCTCCTTCCACTATATCCGTTTGATAGTTTTTCTCTGGGAACCTATTTTTGAGAAAATTAGATTGATCTTCAAAGTCATTTTCCTCTTTGCAATTTCGTTTAATCCATCTGAATTGCCCTTATGGCACATTGTTGATCCACTTCGGATGATGCAACTTGATTGTAAAATAAAGTTATTACTATCAACCGGTTTGAAGTAGGTCTTAGGGGCTTATGCAAAGAGGATAGAGAAGGGAAATAGCGCCATCTTTTGGTAAAAATACGCACCAGAGAAGCTTGTCCTGCAGAGAACATGGAGAGATTCATAAAATTCGCCACAGCAGGGTTCTTTACTTTAAAAATTGCCAAACACGTGGCGAGATTGGTAAATTCGCCATGTTAAAATAGGGTGGTATGCAGGTTGCATAGATGCACTGCAACTCGCCATTCTGCCCTATATTATAGCGAGTTCAATGTAGCCAGAAAAACTTGGCAATTTTGAATTTCATCAGAAAAAAGAGGTAACGCAGCTTTCAGCATACGCCCATAACTTACTCCAATTCTGTGGCTATTTTCCTGCCGTTTTCACATTAAATAACGTTCTTCTCTGCATAAGCCCCTTAGTTCTTACCTTATTTTCCTGGATATAAATTGTCTAATCTAAGAAGTCTATTTCTCTTTTACTATGACTGCACGTAAACTTAAGATTCAGATCATCATCATCATCATCATCATCACCATCATCATCATCATCATCATCATCATCATCATCATCATCATCATCATCATCATCATCATCATCATCATCATCATCATCATCATCATCATCATCATCATCATCATCATCATCATCATTTATATATGCAATGAAATCCTCCAAACTTTTGTCATCTCCCCTCCACACGAACACCACATCGTCAATGTACCTCCGCCATAGAACCAAGTTCACGCCGAGTCCTGGGTTGGACCAGATCTTAGGGTCCTCCTAAACCCCTATGAATAGGCTGGCGTAACTCGGCATGAACTTGGTACCCATGTGGTACCATATCTTTGCAGAAAAAAATCTCCCTTTGAACCAGAAGTAATTGTGGCCGAAAATATATTGTATGCTTTCAATAATTAACATTATTTTCTATTGTCAGTTCATTGATGATCTTATTTTCATATGGTAGGGTGATGTCACGTCACTGTCATTGTTTATTGAATTATTAAATAAAAATGATTATCACCTCAAATTCACATACATTCATGATTACCAGCATTTACATTGTTTAAATTTGTTATTATATGTTGACTTATCTCTTAAAATACACACAGAAATTTTCCGTAAAGAAAATTCAAGGAACACCTATTTGAGAGCGAACAGCTGCCACCCTAGGACCCTTATTAAAGGGATACAGAAGCTATATGATATGAGAGCTAAAAGAAACTGCTCGAGCAAAGAAGACTTTCAAAAACAGTCTAAATATTTTTATGAAAGATTTCTAGCAAGGGGGTATAGGTCCAATGACCTATTTGATACTTTGGATGAGGTGAGTCTCATGAATAGAGATACACTACTCGTTAGGAAACCCAAGAAAGCCTCCTCTTTTCAGGGTCCATTATTTATTACTCAGTATAGCCAGCAGGCTAACCAAATCAAGCAGATTATGAAAAAACACTGGGACCTTCTGCGCCTGGATCCCGTTTTGGGACCGGGTTTACAATCCGGCCCAAATGTGGTATTTAAGAGAGCTAAAACTATTTCTAACTCCTTATCATCCAGTCTGTTTTCTTCATAAACACATACACTGACCCAATCGACCAGATGGTCTTATAGGTGTGGCTGCTGTAAAAATTTGTGGACTTATGACACCATCTAATATTTTTCACTCCACTGTTACCTAGGATATCTATAAGATTCATCACTTCATTAACTATAAGACTACACTTGTAATTTACCTATTCACCTGCAGCTGTAGTAAACAGTACAGTACATGGGGCGTACCACGAGATGTTTGAAAACAAGAATTATGGAGCATGTGAGGCTCATAAATCTTAAAGATATAAACCATCTGGTCCCCAAACACTTTACACATTGTGCTAGGCGAGAAAGTAAACAACTCAGATTTTGTGGTGTTGAGTTTATTCCCCCCTTAATGAGAGCACTTAGAGACTCGATCAGAGGGAGGCTTACTGGACATTCATATTGAAGACCCAGGTCCCGTTTGGTCTGAATACCAATTGGGACCTGGGTCACTTTTTGTGATCCTGTGACCCTGTCTCTGTTTTGCGCACTATAGGAAGTCTATATAGTTTGGGTATCCATATAAGAAACGACCTACTAATTAATTGATTTTCATATATATATATATATATATATACAGAGGCAGCACACTTTATCCTAACTGGGCTAGTGCCGCAAGCCGGGAGGTTTCCCGGCTTACTCTTATTTTTCCCTTGGCGTGCCACGCGTCATCGATGCGCGGTCACGCTTTATCGGGAGCGTGCGTGCATGGCGCGCGTGCCCAGGGCTTGTGGGGGATGGCGGTGGGGGGCTCCGGGGGACCCGGTGGACCCAGAGAGGGGAGGGGGTTCCTCGATCGGAGGACCGATCTTCCGAGGCTCCGGCACGCGCACGGGAAACCTCGGCGCGCGCCCGGTATCTGTCGCGGCCGAGACCGGGCAAATGTTAGAATAAACTCGGCCGCAACAGTATATATATATATATATATATATAAACAGAAAAAGAGAGAGAGCGCACGCCCCGTAGCATAACACTGTATGTTTATTTTAAAATAAGGGAAGGAACGGGGGGGGGGGAATCAAACTCACAAGATATAAAAATATAAAAGGCAGTTTGTGAATAATATCACGACCATCCGGTTCTGCTGGGCAAAGTCACTTCCCGACCGCTGATCAGGATAGCCGCCAACCGGATACCAGGGACGCCGTTACACCGTTTACCTGCTGCCCAAATTCAGCTCTCCACTTCCGAAATGGCCGCTGTGTTCTTCCCGCGCTGGGTATGGCCTCAGGCGCGTGCGCAGTGTCTTCGTGACGTAATCGCACTCTCAGTTTCCCTGACGCGTTTCGTCACCAGTCGGCGACTTTCTCAAAGGGCTGATGATTCATGGGTAAAAGTCCTGCCCTTTTATACAGCCAGTCCATGGGCACGAAGTTCGCTCCCAGCTATGCAAATCTCTTCATGGGCTTCTGGGAAGAGAGATTTGTGTGGCAAAATAAAGATCTTGGAGCGGGCCTCGTGTACTATGGCCGTTTCATAGATGATATGATTTTCATCTGGGACGGAGAGGAAGCACAACTATTGGAAGTTCTTAAAACATTGGATGATAATCCCTTAGGACTAAAATTTACATTTAATATAGATGCCACCTCCATAGTCTTTTTGGATTTACTACTTACCACAGATGAAGATTTAAATATTATCACATCCACACATTTTAAGGAAGTCTCTGTAAATAATTATGTCCATGCGTCCAGCAACCATCGAAAGCAGTGGTTACAGAACATTCCTCTGGACAGTTTCACAGAATCAGGAGAAACTGCTCCAGAGACACTGACTTTGTCCAGCAGTCTGAACAGCTTAGCCTCAAATTCAAACAAAAAGGTTATGATAATAAACTAGTCTCTGAATCTTTCAGGAAAGTCAGTTCTCTTGATAGATCAAAAATGTTGCAGACGTCCAAAAATAGGCAGGTAACATCTCGTCTGGGATATAGTTCACCAGTGATTGCGGACAATAATGTTAAATCCAGTTTGAGATTTATTACAACCTATAATCAGTCCCACAAAGCCATTCAGAAGATTGTGAGCAATCACTGGGAGATTCTCAGATGTGATCCACATTTAAAAAGTATTCTCCCTGATCGAGCATCGATTGTCTACAGAAAGGCTAGAAGTATGAAAAGCATTATCGCCCCCACTAAATTGAAATCAGACAAAGTGACTAATAAATTGTTTGACAGTGGCCTAAAAGGTAACTATAAATGTGGACGAGGTAGATGTATTACCTGTAGACATTTGAAGACAGGGTCTGAATTCAGTTCTCCCAATAGAGATATTGTCTATCAGGTTAGAAATTTTATTAATTGTCGAAGTACATTTGTGGTGTATTGCATCCATTGTGGTTGCGGGCTACGTTATATTGGTCGCACCACTAGGCCCCTCTGCACCCGCTTCCTGGAGCACAGAAGGAGTGTAATAAAGGGACTAATTGTTAATGGCATTTCCCGACACTATAAAATTCAACATAACCAGGACCCGAAATGTATGACAGTTATGGGCCTGGAATATATTTCACCTTGTGCTCTGGGAGGCGATAGATTCAAGATCTTGTGCAGACAGGAGACTTATTGGATCCACCAGTTAGGGACACTCACCCCTGGTGGACTCAATGAGTGTCTGGATGCAAGCACTCTAGTCTGATCTCCTTTCCTCTTGGACTCTCGTCGCTCTGAATATGTGAGTATATACATCAGCTCTCTCCTCGGTCCTCTTTTTTCTCCACTCACACATTCAATCATTGATCATTCCCACCCATCCTTCCCGTGCAATTTTCCTATAAGGATCCCTCCCACTCCCATTCCTTTCCCCATCTCTCTTTCCCAATCCTTCCCCTTTCCCCTCCATTTCCCTCCCTCCCCACCTTCCCTTCCGATCCCATCATCTTGGCCATATATGATAATCACCAGTACACTGTTATTGATGGAAAAAACTTTTCACTCATTCTTATTTTTGTGTTCATATTCATTTTTATTTTCAAATTTTATATTAGATACACCTTTTTCTTTTTCTTTTTCTTTATCTATTAATTATATACATACACTGTAATAAATAGGGATCACTTTCTGTACACATGTGTAGATAAACATTTCATTTTGAATTATATTGTTCATATGTGGTATATATATACATTTACACTCATAGCTGTAGTCCTCCTATCACATCCATCATTGCAACTCCTTCTCTCTCCCAATATATCCCTTGGACTTTCTGTCTTGTAATTTATTAATCATTATGTTCATTTAGTAGAGTACTCAATTAGTGTCACTTTTGCTCCTATGTGTCAATTATAGGGATTAATCTGTTTTTTAATATGTTATTTAATTCATAATTGATAGATTAATATGGGCTATTTGTGCCAGATGAATTTTGTCTGACAGTCCCTTTATCCTAATATATACATTTACATCTATTTTTAAACTATTATTTTATTAGAGTGTTATTTAGTTTTTAATTATATATTTTAAGTGTGTTTTTTATAACAACTAAGTTTTATAGATCCCTTAACATTATGGGCCTCATGCAGTAAGCGACGATTATGTGAAATCGGCAAGCTTATCGATTAGTCATGTTATTGGCGTTTTTCCCTCTCCGTATGCAGTAAGTGCCGAATACATTCAAAATCAAGCCGAAAACAAATCCGCCCACTCTCACGATGATGAGCCGATCACACACAGGTGTATCGGCGTGCGTGGCGGGGTGCTGTTAGGTTGCACAATCACAAATCTTGCTGAATCAGGCGAAACAAGAATGTTTTTGATTGCGCGCCATATTTAAAGGCAACGTGTACTGCTAATCATTCTCTGTGTTGTTGGGAGTGAGAGAGAGAGAGAGACGCACAGAGCTGGACGATTGAAGATTTGCATATTGACTGAGAGACTTGTTGTGTATTGGGAGAGCTTTGTCCTTTGTTGTTTTGTTTACATCTTTGTCTTGTTTTATATGTGGAAGTGGGTCGTGTGATTGCCTGTACATTTCTTGTCTGTTTTTTGTGAGTGCTGGAAGTATGCCCGCAAAGCGTGGGAAGAGTGATGCTGGTGGGAGTGGGAGTGCTACTCGTGCGAGTACGCGTCGGAGTGAACGTTCTGTTCAGGGGAGTGATGTTGCTGGTGCACCGAGTGGTGTTGCTGGGAGTGGGAGTGCTGGTGCTGGGAGTGGGAGTGCTGTTGTTGGGAGTGGGAGTGCTGGTGCTGCGAGTGGTGTTGCTGGGAGTGGGAGTGCTGTTGTTGGGAGTGGGAGTGCTGGTGCTGCGAGTGGTGTTGCTGGGAGTGGGAGTGCTGTTGTTGGGAGTGGGAGTGCTGTTGTTGGGAGTGGGAGTGCTGTTGTTGGGAGTGGGAGTGCTGTTGCTGTGAGTGGGAGTGCTGGTGCTGGGAGTGCTGGTGCTAGGAGTGTGAGTGCTGGTGCTAGGAGTGTGAGTGCTGGTGCTAGGAGTGGGAGTGCTGGTGCTAGGAGTGGGAGTGCTGGTGCTAGGAGTGGGAGTGCTGGTGCTGGGAGTGCTGCTGGTGGCGCAGTTGCTGATGGGGTGTCTGGTGGTGGCGTGCTTGCTGGTGGCCAGCTTTTGGAGGCTCTTCCATTGGAAGAAGGAGAGTCCAGTCAGCACCAGCCAAGCTCTGACCCTAAACCTGCTCGGAAGAAACGTGTGGAGAAGCCACGTAATCCTCGCTTCAATGACCAGGAAAATAGGGCTCTTGTCACTGGCATTCTGGAGCACTATGACAGTCTCTATGGACATTTAGTAGGTAAGTGTACCTTTACATTTATTATTCAAATACATGTGATCCTAGGTCATCTGAGTTTTGTTCATATGCAAATATGGGTACACAATATCTTTCTATGTTCATTAGTGTGGAAACACAGCTTTTTATCATGCCTTACAAGGACAAATAAACACAGGCGGTCAATTTGCCAGAACTGCATACAATATGAATGCAACCTTGCTTACATGTATAGGTTTAGTAGTGAATGCTCATGTGCTTCACATATTACACATAAAACAGCATGTTTGCTATCTCTTGGAACAGCTAGCAGTGTAGGAAACTGGTGCTTATATTATTATTAATTTACCTCATATCTTTTATATGTTTTTCAAGGGCGGACAAGTGCAGCAAGCAAAAAAGAAATGTGGGACACAATAGTCATTGGTGTCAATGCCTGTGGGAATAGTGTCAGGGACAAGTATCATTGTCGGAAAAGATTTGATGATATTAGGTCCAAATTGAAAAAGAAAATACAAGACCAACGCGTGCATGCTACTGGCACTGGAGGTGGGCCCACACCACAACGTCTCATATTGACTCCATTGGAGGAGCTGCTTCGGCCAAAATTACTTACCGTCGTCGTGGAAGGCTTGGCTGGTGACCGTGACATTGGAATTTATCCGTCACAATTTCCAGCAGGTGATAAATATTACTGTACTAGGCGTGTCGTTGCTTACAGTTATTTTGCATATTTACACTGCTTTTTATACTGTCTTCACAATATAAGCATACCTGCATCTATATATGTATATGTCTGATTCTGTATATATATATCTCAAAATAGACATATATGTAGTAGTCCTACTAAAAGCAGTAACTAATATAGCACGTGCCATTGCGTGCTCATTTACATGTGAATTCCCAAAATGCATAGCTGCAGTGGAAGCAATTGATGGTGGGCGAAGATGGGGAACAACAGGGTAGTACACATGTGTAACACATGTTCATGAGAAATTATTAGTAGCTACAGGTACAGAACAGAAATATGTATCATATTATTGTGTATTTTATTGATTTTACTCCGACAAACATGACATTACTGCCTATTTTAAGCATGCATCAAAGAAATTGCATGTAACGGCCTACAAACATCACTGGCACTAACACATCTATAGTTGCTTATGAAAAGGTCCATTTTTGCTTTATGTCATATACAGACAGCATAATGAGGCACACGTATCATATGTTATGTCATTGTTTTCATAACTTAAACACTGCAGATGACTACTTAGCTCATCTACCATTGTGTTAAAGCAGCTGCAATTAATATCTCATCACAGCATACACTTCAACAGAGGGGGTGGGGTTCAGCACACACACTAATTACAGCCTCATTTCACGGTCAACTTAGTTCACACCATTTTCACCTGTTTCAAGTAATTGAAAGGTGTGGCTGATTAGGCTTTTTGGGGAAGGGAATACCGTTCTTACAACCTGAATAGCACAACTGAAGTTAATCACACTCATTTGAAAGCTTAACTCTAGCTACTAAATGCCCCAACAACTCATTACTTATCAAAGCGTACGTCACACATTAGTTCACTCATATCTATAGTTGAACTACTATGAAAGACACATTATCACACACTGCATGTATTGTCTTGTTGAGTCACAGCCACATTCAGGTGTGCCACATCTTCGATTAATGTACCACACATATCCTCTACCAAAAACAACACTTTTTGCAATATGACCACCTTCATGATAACCATTGTGAATGGTCATCTCATGATAGTTATGTACATTATGATACTGATATCACTACACAACATATGATTTTTATGTACTAATTTAATCTATTTATCCTCACGCATTACTGCAGAAACATAGTATGTTGTATGTTAGGGAACTCAAAACTTCTAAGTACACAGGCATGTACAGTGTTATTACAACTATTTATGTTCACTTTCACACACATTTTCGGTTAAGGAACTGATGTTGTTAGTTAATCATAAATACAGAACATACAATAAGTGTTTGTTCAATATTTACACATGTAAATGTAAAACTTATGTTATTGTTATATATAGTTGCCCCTGGAGGACATGTGTCACCTGAGATGGAACAAGTGTCTTCACCTGGGTCAGCCTGCTCAACACAACTAGAAGGTGAGTGTATCATTTGCTGGCCATATAATATGTGCTCTTCTATATGTTATGTTGTCATGTTCATTATTTGTTTTGCACATCTTCTTTAAATAGGATTACTTAGTGTCAGTGCAAATTAAGTGTAAGGCAACATGTATTGTGTTAGTGATGTGAACTATCATGTAGGACTTCTGAGTTTAGAGCAACTTTTCATTCATTCATATTTCATACTGAGTCCAAACATTATTCGTAAGTCAAGGTAGTTTTTAATGTGAGGTTATAAAACGTATGCTAACATGTTAGGTGTTACTTAGGACACAGTACAATTACATAGTAACACAGCATACATTAACATGCCATTTAATAATGTGTACATTTCTTTTTAGAACATCATGGTGATGAGGATGATGAGTATGATGAGGATGACGCCGCAGAAGAGACTGAAATACAATCATGTGACCATGAAGAGGTGCCAATAGAAACTGTTGTACCGCCAAATCGTCCATCAACTTCCACATACGATGCAATTGTAGCTTCAGAGGGAAAAATAGTGGACGCAGAAAATCGTCGCCATTCAGACATGATGACAGTGCTGGAAAGGATGATTGGACTGCAGGAAGAAACAGTATCACAATTGGCACATCTCCACAGAGTCTTCATTGAAGTGCCTAAACAGTTGCAAAAAATCAACACCTCATTCGAAGCATTAGTTGTTCAGCAAACCCAAGCTAATTACTTGAGAATGACTAATGTACCCCAATTCAACACCTCACAGGCTGGATCATTATATGCTGGCAACTTCTCACCACATTCATCTGATCTTCAGTCACCAGGTCCCAATGTTACCGGTCAAGTAGCACACATTGGTGTGCATGTTCCTGACGACATCCTACCGCTGCCATCTGTACTACATCAGCAGCTGACACCTACAAAGGAGGCCACAAAAACAAAACACAAGCAGTTACTACTGACCAGTTTTTGGTCAAAAACAAAAAAAGACTCACATGAAACAGACCGACCATCACTTGTGCAGTGTCTACCAACTTGCTCACATGTGTCAGTGGGCACAAGCTCTGTCGGTGAGTCACTTGCCACAAGCCCTGTCCGTGAACAGTCAGTACCCACAAGCCCTGTAGGTGAGTCACTGCCCAAAAGCCCTGTAGGTGAATCGCTGCCCAAAAGCCCTGTAGGTGAATCGCTGCCCAAAAGCCCTGTAGGTGAATCACTGCCCAAAAGCCCTGTAGGTGAGTCACTGGCCACAAGCCCTGCCCGTGAAGTGCCAGAGGCCACTCAAAGTGGCTCTGTTGTGCCTAAAGTTGGTGGCAAAAGAAAAAGGAAAATTCAAGAGACAACAAGCAGGCCTGTTACTCGCTCGCAAAAGGAACAAAAAAAATAAATGTTATAATTCAGAAAATATGTCTTTGGCCTTGTTTTGTTGACTTCAGATTATCTAATTACTATTGTATGTATGCTGAAGACTGTGTTGTTTCCAAACTTTCAACTATGTTCTTGTACACGTGAAGTTTTGGAAATGTTAACACTCATAATTAATTGTGTTATAAATATTTATGTTTTAATCGTCTGTTCAGTAATGGTCCACCAGGAGCCAGTTGCTAAGTTTAGAGAAGCTGCCATTGACTTTGCAGCAAAACATTGCATTTGGGTGTGTTAATTGATGTAAGAATTGCATATGCATATTAGTCACATGCAATTATAAAAACACCTAAGTAAGTGCAAACATCTTTCTTGTACGTGTACAGCAGGATTATGTGTAAATTATTACTTACCTTTGCCTTGCTTGGCCATTGTAATTTTGTCCTTTAATCATTTGTGTGTTCGTTTCAATAACATCTCAGAATGTATAATAATATATATACACACACACACACTGAGTGTGTGTGTGTGTGTGTGTGTGTGTGTGTGTGTGTGTGTGTGTGTGTGTGTGTGTGTGTGTGTGTGTGTGTGTGTGTGTGTGTGTGTGTGTGTGTGTGTGTGTGTGTGTGTGTGTGTGTGTATATATATATATATATATTTATATGTGTATATATATATATATATATAGTACTATATAAACTGGTATACATGTATTTTACAAACTAATACACTTCATGCTTCCTTGTGAAAACACTATTTTAATAATACAGGCCTAATGTTTGAGAAATATCCTAAGTATGAGACTCTAACAGTATTGTGCTTAAACAAATGTTTATTACTTAATTCAATCATGTTTCTCACCATTTAAATAGGTTTCATACAAGGTATACTTAATGCCATCAATGTTGTGTGTACTCCTGCAATATTAAAAAAAATAAAATATAATATATAAATATATATATATTTTTATAAGAGAGATATATTTATATATATATATATATATATATACACACGTATTTAAACTCATGCAGACAGGGAGTTAACCAGACTTTCACATACACACAGAAATGTAAGCGGGGAAAAAACATTTCTTTTTGCAGGTGTGTCTTTTTACTGATATGCCTGGCTAAGAAATATTTTCACACAGTGGTCTTTGTTAGTTTTCAAAAAAACACTATGTGAACGCATTCAAAGTCTAGGGATGTTTTTCACAAACGAGATAAAAGAAGGAGAAATGTTTCTCCCACAGTCCCATATCACGAACCACAACTGTTAACCCAATTAGACAAACAAATCCAATTGGCGTTTGAAATAAGGAGTCAAAGTAGTTAGTTTTGTTGACCTTGACAAGGAAAAACAGGAGTTTGTTAGCCATTCAGCACATTCATTTTGATGAGCAAATAACACAGACCTGCACACAGCTTTTGTGCTACTCAGACATGGCTGATGAATTCGTTAACAATATTAATCCCCTTTTAGGGTATAAGTACATGATCTGTGAAGCCATCTTGAACAGTCGCGGACAGAAAGCAAGCACACGCCAAATCGATGATTTCATTCGAGCAAAATATCCTTATTACCAAGACCGTAAGCATGCACGGAATTTTAATTCCTCAATAAGATTCACTTTATCAAGTAATGACTTTTTTGAACGTGACCAGGATAAGCTACAACACACCTATGGTTTCTGGAAGATTGCCCCGGAAAAACAATTTCTCCTGAAAGACGGCACTTATATTGTCGTGAAAGGCATATTTATTCCTAATGGCAATAGCAATGTATCCGCTACTACTGATCCGTTTGAATCGATACGTGCTGCAATATCTGCAGCCTCCATTCCTGAAACCCACATTGTACAAGAACAAAAGTACTATGATTATGTACCAAGCCTTTCAGCTGAAAATGCATTGGAATGGGAACCCGAAGAAATGAACCTACCTCCCGACCAATTATTTGAAGAAAGCAGTGGCGATTCCTATGAGCGCATCCTGGAGGAGATATGTGTCATACTGGATTCAGCGGTTGGGTTAAGCGTGGATGAAAATGCCTTGCATTTCTGGAGCGACCAGTTGCAGCCAGGCGAAGAGTTAATTCTAGAAGAATGGTAAATATAACAATCGTTATGCGTTGACTCTGCGTTTAAATTTTTTTTTTTTTTGTAACCACCATTTTCACTTTCAATGCGTGGATACAGCGTAACATTGCAGACTGCATAACATGTAGCGATCACAAACAAATTGTTTCCTAATACAATATAGTAGAACCTGAAAGAGTAGTACACATTGCTGACGGAATAAATATACGTACTTTCCTATCCCTTTAAACATATTAGCAACATTTTTCCATTACTCTAACACATACCTGTTTTGTTATCATGCAACATCTACAACATTGAAAACCGGGTCCACCACGTATGACGTGGGACCCTTGTCATGGGCCAAGGCGTCCTTAAAAAGGATTACTGATGTAAGTCCCGCCCCCAAGCGACGTGCGCGCCTCAAAGCCTATTGGCTGTCATGTTTTGTTATAGTAACGGTAACTGCAGTGTGTGATGCGTGCGGCTCAGTGTTTGTAGGCGTACCCTGGGCGTTAGCCGAATGTTAATTGAGTGGGAGGAGTGTTAGCGTGCGTTTCACGCTGGCTTAACATGACGTCACACGTATTGCATTTGCGCATTGTGTTATCGGCCGTGCTTTCTGTTCAAACACGTCTGTTTAAAAAGAATACAGATGTACTCGTTTAGAACGAATGTAGTTTCGTCTTCATTGTATTTGAAATAAAGATGTTATGTTTACTGGTATTTTCAACATGTATTGAACGCACAACGTACGCTTTGTTTTGCGCATGCGCTAACAGTTAGTGGAGCCAAGCGTGAAGTGCGTGCGCACACAAAGATGTGCGCGCACATCTTTCAGTATACAGGCAACGTTCACTTCTTATACATAGTTATGCCTGCTACAAATTTAAAGAAACATTACATACTGATGAACAGTTTTACTTCTAACATATAAGTGAGTGACGTGTGTATCTACACAATCATATAGAGCTGCGTAACGCGTTGTCACGGATGCATATCTAGTAAGGTGCCATCTTTGACCATCATGTGTTTGCTGTATTTCAGAGATGTCGGGGAAGATACAATCGGATCAATGTATGATTTCAGAAGAGTCTACCTTTATATGAGATGATTGTGAGGAGGAGCCACCGACTACTATACTACATATGGAACTAATTTTATATTGCTTGCAGCGCTTATTAACAAAAAAGTAAAAATGTGATACCCTTATGCCTATATTGCATAAGCACTTAATTAACATAATGATGTTGCAAAAGAGTGCCTCATGAATTTTTATTGAGTGTTCTTTAATGACTACTAACATTTTATGACATGGTGTGTTTTATATATAACAACCATTCCCACTCTGCTAACACATTTGTGTATTCTAATATGTAATGGAACGTATGACTGTCGAAACTATGTAACAATAATAATAATAATATGAGCATGTTCATGTATAGGGCTGCTAGTTGTACGCAGCGATTTACAGACACATGTTTCAGCCTGAGGTCCCTGGCCCGTGGAACATACAAATGTTTTTTTGCCGCATGAGGCACAGGGAGATAAAGTGACTTGGCCAAGGTCACAAGGAGCCCACACCGGGAATTGAACCAGACTCCCCTGCTTCAAACTATCAGTGCCAGTGTGTGTCTTTACTCAGTGAGCCACTCCTTCTCCCAATGTAAAGGACACTTACAACCAAGTAGCCATTTATTTTTAAAATCTCTTGTTACATGGGTATGTAGATAAAATGGTTTGGGACTGTAGCAAATAATGTTACTGGCCAGATGTTATGGTCCCCTCCAATGCATGATGTTCTGAATATGACATCACCATCATGTTATGAAGTACGTTTCTGTGTATATTTCATTAACCTAACTAACTATAGTTTACTGTGTTTATTAATCGTTTAGAAATACATAGTATAGTCAATATGATGATATAAGCTACCATAATAAAGCTGGTGTTATCATTTGTCGGTGTTATACATGGATCCTACACCAATTGATACACACACAAACAGTTGTCTTAAAAAGTGTGTCTATGCTAGTGATGAATGTGCTCCCGTAAGTAAACAAATAAGTACAGTTATCCCCTTTTCTCCAAACACCTCTATATTACATTAATGGAAATTATAAGGAAACATACATAAAATGTGATGAAATGTGAGTAATCATTTTGTAATACAATGCACATGAAACCTCAAGAGTAGCTAAATGCATATACATGATACAGAAAGTACATATATGTAACATTTGTGTTTAAACCAATATGTTGGGTTTTTAGTTCCAATAATTATAGGAAGATTGAGGTAGCCACATCTTATGAGAGATGTCAGCAAATATACATACCATGATCAGTCATACTGCAAATATACCTATAATGCAAAGGAACAATATATAAATTGCAAACATTGACATGCCATCTTCAGTACCGTAAAGAACACATCAAAGTGTGTATTTGGTGTTAAATGTGCAACACCATGTATATTTAATGACATTCAAAATGTAAATCAGCCTGGTGTACACATCATCTGGATGTACATGTTACACTGCACCAATAACATTGTATGTAAGCATACTAGAAGCATGAATGATTATGGGCATAATATGTGTTTTGTCTTAGCATAAGGAATAACACAATGCTAAAATATTATTGCTTTGTTACCCAAGTTGTATTCACATACACACAACTAAAGTACAATTGAAGAGGGATTATATAACCTGTGCAACAATAACATACCGGTGCCACATCCCTTTGTGCACACAGCAGAGAAAAGAAAGGTGTGCAACCCATATTCATCTGTGTCCTAACAGAAGGTTATATAAAGAAACATTATTGTTAATATAACATAATTAAACTATAAAAGTAGTACTAGGAACATATGAGTTTGTACTTACAAGAAAAAAATGAATTGATGAGATTCTGTCGTGTCTGGCCACCACTGGCTGTTTGTTCATTTTCAGCAGCTACATGGGTGGGATGCTCGTCTACCAAAGCCTCAGCTAGGTCTGACTGTACATTGTGCCTGAGTGCAACATTGTGCAAAATGCAACAGGCAAGGATAATATCAGACACTTTTTGAGGCTTGTATAGAAGAGCCCCACCAGTTCTGTCCAGACACCTAAACCTGGTCTTGAGTAGGCCAAATGTCCTCTCTATAACAGATCTTGTAGATATATGGGCTGCATTGTACCTCTCCTCTGCTTCAGTTTGAGGGTTTAGCACCGGAGTCAAGAGCCCCGGCCTAATTCCGTATCCTGAGTCACCTATAATGAATGGAGCACACATAAGCTGACATTAGTGATCAAATTGTACAATGCCAACATTCCTAAATCAAAATGTGTTTTGTGTTAGAACATGTAAATGTGTACTCACCCAGCAGCCAACCAGGTTCAAAATGACCCTCTTCGAACGCATGGAAGACTGAAGAGTTCCTCAGGATAGAGGAATCGTGACTGGAACCAGGGAACTTGGGTACCACATGCATTATCCTCATCGTGGCATCACATACCACCTGTACATTGAGTGAATGGTAGTGCTTACGATTGCGGTACACATGCTCACTCTGACTAGGTGCAATCAAAGCAACATGTGTGCAATCGATTGCACCCAGCACAGATGGTATCCCTGCTATATTATAAAAGCCAGTCCTGACTTCCAGCCACTCTGTTGCCTCTGTAGGAAAATGAATATAATTCCTAGCGCGTCTATTGAGTGCATAGAGAAACTGGGACAAGGCCCGTGAGAATGTAGATTGCGAGACCCCGCCCACTATGCCCACAGTTGTCTGGTATGACGCGGAAGCAAGATAATGTAATGAGCACAGCATTTTAACAAGCCCAGGGACTGCACGACCTCTGGCTGTGAAAAAATCTAAATCCCCCCTTATCTCCTCATAAAGAGATAAGATTGCTGCTGAACTCAAACGATAGCGACTTACTATCTCCTCCTCACTCATCCCATCTAACAGAGTTCTCTCCCTGTACAGACGCGGACGAGGCACAACTTGTCTCCTCTGTCTTCTCCTCTGATCTCCTGTCCCTCTACCTGTCCCTCGGCCCGTCCCTCTCCCTGTCCCTGTCGTATCCGCGTCACTGTCACTGTCCCTCGGTGTGTCCCTACCTTGCCCTATATCATTCTCTTGATCAGCAAGCATGTCATAGAAAAGAATGTTCCTTCGTCTCCTAAACATTCGCAACATTTTGAAATGAGTAGCTGTGAATGAGCAGGTAATGTGTGTCCTTTAAATAGGTATGTGATGATGTCAGGTGACATAGTAAAATGCAAGGTGTTACATTAACATAATAAAGTACTTCTGTGGCAAGCTGTGTGCACTTGTTGTTCTAAGTATTTGTTGTGTGTATTCTGCAGGGAATGATGATATTTGGCAATGATGTGACGTGAAGCTTTGTACAAAGATTGCTTGCAAATAAATAGTTGCATGTGCAATGCATGTAACACTTGTGAACGCAAGAGTCAGTCATGTAATGAGACAAAAAGGCTGAGATTGACGTGGGAAAAGTTTTGTGTAACATGTGTAATTAGCCATGTTATTGTCACATGTTGCCAACAATGAATAGTCGTGTGCATATGCATGCATTTCTGTAAGGAGGATAGTTGCTATAGAATGAGTTTACAAGGTGTCCCAATGATGAATTACTGTACATGTGTGTATAAGTTAGGTTGAAGTGCTTGTAATGCAACGGTTACAATGTAAACATGCAATGTGATTGAGCGTCCAATAAGTGACGTCATGAAAATAGGGAGGACCCAAACGTAGATGTAAACATGAGAATTTAGATGTACATGAAGGTTTAAAGATGCGTGACACATTACAAGCATTGTGTAATGTAAAGGAACATGAATATACGGTGTATGTGTGACATGTGTGACATGTGTGACATCATGTAAATAATTGTCGCTGAGTTGAGTAAAATGTGTGATATGATGTGAGGTTCTCCTTTAAGAGTGTAGTATAGTATTTTCCCTTGCCACATCATCACATGATGAGTAATGTGACCCGCAAATGCTGAAAACATGTAAAAGTCGAATGTTATGCAAATAAGACACATCAGCTGTGACACAATGCAGGGAATGCCCCCACACTGTAATGCAAATCCCCCTTGTATTGTGAGCAATGAAACGTAAACAGTACTATACTGTTATACGTCCCCGCTCCATTGACTTCCATTGATGTACAGAAGATTTTTTTTTTCTAAGTGCCGTTCCGGCAGCCTTAGCGATCGTTCTCCCGTCCAAAATGCCAACTTTAGTTGGCGGGAGAAATCGGCCATAACATCTCAATTTCGTAGTGCCGATCAGCCCCGATAAGCTGTTTTTTTTTGTTGAATCCAGCCGATTTAAAAAAGTGGCGATCAGTGTCGAAAACAGGCTTATCGGCAGGCGACTGGCCATAACCAAATTATCGGCTCCGAAACCTGGCGATATGAAGCACTTATCGGCGCTTACTGAATCTCAAACCCAATTTTGGCTATAAAATGGCCATATTTCCCTTATCAACGCTTACTGCATGAGGCCCTAAGTGTCTATTTCCATATAATATTGTTTGGAATCTGCTCTTTTAGCAGTCAGTCATCTTGTGCACTTTAAAGTTATGAGCGGCACCTTAGAAGCTTATTGTGGGTTAATTATAATCACCTGGTTAATGATTGTTGAAGTAATGGACTGGCTGTATAAAAGGGCAGGACTTTTACCCATGAATCATCAGCCCTTTGAGAAAGTCGCCGACTGGTGACGAAACGCGTCAGGGAAACTGAGAGCGCGATTACGTCACGAAGACACTGCGCACGCGCCTGAGGCCATACCCAGCGCGGGAAGAACACAGCGGCCATTTCGGAAGTGGAGAGCTGAATTTGGGCAGCAGATAAACGGTGTAACGGCGTCCCTGGTATCCGTTTGGCGGCTATCCTGATCAGCGGTCGGGAAGTGACTTTGCCCAGCAGAACCGGATGGTGGTGATATTATTCACAAACTGCCTTTTATATTTTTATATCTTGTGAGTTTGATTCCCCCCCCCCCCCCGTTCCTTCCCTTATTTTAAAATAAACATACAGTGTTATGCTATGGGGCGTGCGCTCTCTCTCTTTTTCTGTTTGTAGGTATCCGTGGAGGTGGTTTATCCCATTTGAGAGCAGCTGAAGACCCCCTTGTACACATCTATACCTACTTATATGGACTGACTATTGAAGGACTGGTTGGACTTTAATTTTTTTCATGTTTTCATTTTTTAGCACTTTTTGTATTTTTTGTAATATTTTTCACATTTATTATATATTCTTATGGTGTTGTGTTATGTAGAATAGAATTTCCTGTATCACGTTTAGGTATAAATTATCTATTATTGCACATTTGAAGTTTAGGTACACTTTAAGAATCATATGCACTTTATTTATATAGCAATCACTACAGTTGACTCACTTATAGTTCACCCTAGTACTACTCTGGCGCCACACTTTTTTGTTCTTTTATATATATATATATATATATATATATATATATATAAATATATATATATATATATATATATATATATATATATATTCTTTATATTTATAGGTGGCAGTGTTGAAGTTTTTCAGATATCATAATCTAGGAGTGATCCTTTCATGTCAATGACATAATACCTGATATCATTTTCTCTTTATGACAGTGATATTACCTTGTTTGTATTCTTTCCTTCCTTTCATTCCCCCTCCTTTCCCTTTTTACCTTCCCCCTTTTTTCCTCTTGTTATTGCCATTCCCATGTCTTTCTCATTTTTGAAACTATGGACCTGTAGATCCTTTGTGGCTGCTAATAGTAGTTTTCAGAACTTAAATATCGTCAGAGTTCAAATTATTTTAATTTTTCTGGTTTCATTTTAGGCAGTTCTAAAAATGTATTGCTGTTTTTTTGTTTCACGGACCTCCTGGACCTGCTGCATGGACCCCAGGTTAATAACCCCTGATCTAGTTGAATTAAACATTGCTACATCTATTATTTTTCTTATTATGCCTGTGTCAAGGAAGAGGCAGAATCGCTAAACCTACTAAAATAAGTGTTTTGTTCAAGAGTTTTAAAAAAACACAACAATCATAGTTGGAAAAATATATGCTTTTATTTACTCATTAGCTATTGTAAAACAAGTCCAATTAAGATGGACCATACAATTCCACATTAACCCTCTGCAATAGCCAGCACCATATTTTTAGGCATTTTATATTTCTATCATAGAACATGGATAAGAAGAGTGACTCACTCTGAATGCTTATTTGAATGTCACTACCCAGAATCCCTTGCTTGAGTGGAAGCATTGTTTGCTTAGCGATAATGGGGAAAAATAGGGATGCCGATCTGCTTGAGACCTGCACATTTACCCTCATGTGATATTTTTATGTGCTATCTTAGAATACACATTCTATTACCCTTGCAATTCGTTTTTCCTCTTCCATAATATATGTTTTATTGCTAAAACTATTTTTAAATTTCTGTAAATGTTGAATAAATACATATTAAAACAGAAATGTATCTTTTGTGTGGTAGCACACTAATTAGTTCTGTAATCCCCAATTTGTTTGTCAAGCAAGTCTTTCTGTCTTCTATGATAAGGAAAAATAATTATAAAAAACATCACTCTAAACAAATTACATCCCTGTAATAATTGTTAAAGTATTTTGTTTTCTATAAGCAGAGATCCCTAGAAAATCCCTTAGCTTTGAAATAATTTTTAAGGCTTAGCATGCTCCATCAGTTACTGTTTAGAATATATTTTGAAACTCCAAACACTGCTCTCAATTATGCTTGTTTTGAAGAAAGAAACAGAATCTATGCATAGGCAAATGTTTCATGTACGTGATACACAGGCTCGTTTTTACAAAAATTCAATGGATCCCAGACCACGTCATAACACTCAATGACCTGGAGTTGTTCAAACTCTATTAGGCCAAAAATACGGTTTTATATCAAACAATGTGGTATTTTTAAGGTGCAAATTTGGAGACCAGCCCGAAAAGGACTAAATACCCTAAATGTGATCATTTTGACAAAAATACAAAAATATTGAACAAAATATATGTTTAAAAATACATTACCATAAAAAATGTACATGTAAAAAGAAATGCAATTATCACAAAAACGTATTTATTGTGGTGGCCACCGAACTTTGGATTTTTTTTTAATGACTTTTTATTTGCTTGGGAATCTACACTTTTTGGAATTGGTTCTGGGGTGCTACTGGCCCTGAAGATGGCAGCCTTCAGCCAATGTGGCTACTGTATCTAGGCTCCTATAGAGAGGGCCTAGGTAGCCACAGTGACAATCAATGGGTTTATGTTTAAAATGTTTTTGTAATATTTTTTTTAATTTATATTTTGTATGGTAATGTCTTGCTTTTTAAAAAAAAAAAATACTTTAATATGTGTGTTGTTTTGGTGGCCAAACACTCTATTATCCACATTTAGCAAATAGGGCAATTGGCCATTACTCAAAAAGGGGGGTTATGCTTGTTGGGGGTTGTAGGGCTAAGGGGCATGTTGAGTGTTGTTGCCTTAGCAGTTGGTAAAGCTTGGTAACCAACGGGTGTATGAAGTGTAGTTTAATTTTAATGTTAATTTTTTTAATGCCTGTGGTATACTTGGAAGCCAGAGGCATCAAAAGGGCTAATGTAATTTTTACCATAGGGTTATGTAATATTATTATTTCTAGGTTAGAAATTACATTACTCACCTCCAAGTGATCACAATGCTGTCGTTAATGTGTAATTATTGTTAAAAAAAAAATTTGCTTCCCGGAATTTCAATGAATTAAATCACAAAATTGCAGTGATATGATCCGGTCATTTCCCCCCCGGCGTGATTTAACTTAGTTTTAACAGAACTTGGCCAATGTGATGTGATTTGCATATGACAATGTAGTAAATGTCTATATGGGATGATACAGCAACCATTTAAGGTATTATACAGTCGTTTCATATATGTGGTATGTTAGGGAATCGGGAGGGAACAGGATCAGTGTAATTTAACGTTTATATAGCAGAAGAAATCAATTTGATTTTATATTCAAGCATGATTTAGAAATAAACAGTAGCCTTTCCACCAGACCCACACTGCACCATATGGGCTGCTAGCTATAACCAGGCTGTTTCAAAACCACCACCATTTATCATATCTTTGCCATTACCTGCATACTGTAGCTATACCCAATAAATGCACTATCTATTGTTGACCTGCAAATGACAATAGATCAATTAAAACATATACTGTGACTTCTCATATGTCCTGCTACTATGTTTATCAAGGAATAAGCAAGTTGGGGGGGGGGGGGTGGAATTGTATAGCAGTACATTTGAACCCTCCACCCTATTTCTCACTGGACCCCTAAATTGCTTGGCATAATGTCTATAATTGCTTAGCTATTTCTTGGGGATTTTTTTTGTTAATAGAACGTTTCACACCTTCAGACGAATGCATGTTTAATCTGCTTGTGCAATAGAGGATATGTTTTTCTTATGTGGCTTTAGGACCCAATGGACATTTAGATATAATGCATAATATTACACTATTAGCACATATGCACTAATAAATATTGATGACAGCTGAGAACTTTCAAATCATGAGCTTTTACATGCAGTAAATTGCATGCTTCCCTTTACACTGGTTCCCATTGCCGAAGGCAAACAATCTGTTGTATCTTTCTACCCTCTGAGGACCTAAGTTGTGCGGAAATGTGAAGTCTACTGATGCTACACCGCAAGGACTGTTTGTTCCATTATTATTTAAAACTTCATAAACTGTTTAGTGACACATACAAACGTTTGAGTTAATTTACATACAGCATGCATGTAAAAAAAACAACAATATTTCTTACAAATAATTTAATAACTAATACACATGGATAAAAACATTATGTTTTATTCTATTTTATTGAAATTGATTGTTTAGGTATCGTAAGCACTTATACATACACATCCCTCCATTTACTCAGCGGGAAGCTTTCCCTGCGGTTGAGAATTGCCATGATATGTTTACCTGGTAATCCCCAGTTTAGGGCAACCTTAAACATACCCAATCAATAAATAATTCCTCTCTGCTGAAAGTTGGGGATATGTATAAAAAATGTGCAATTTGTGCCAAACACAGGGCATCTGCGTCAATTGGCGACCACTGACCAGCGATATATGTACGACTCATTCCCAGATCTCTTCGGGGCAAAGGTTAACACTACCTAAACCTGCTAGATTTACAGTATTTGGCAAAAAAAGAGCACAACTGCACGAGTTATAGGCACAAATTTTGATACATTTCATTGTAACATTCTGCTGACTTTCTCTCCCCTAACGCCTCCTATAACCAGTCCCCAAAATGCCCATGGTGCAAGTGAAGCAAATTAGGACAAAGAACCTTGGTAAATCGACGCAGAGTCACGCAGTCACGCAGAGTCTAAATTATGCAAATTTGCACCAGATTTGTAGAAATGCTCCAGTTTGTAACACTTGATACATATCTCCTATTGTAACATTGCAGTTCTTACTGAAAAAAGATATACTGGGTATGTTAAAGTTAAACACTTTTTAATGATAACCTATGCACATATTTTTATATAACATTTATATTGATTCAGGCAAAGGTAAACAAAAACCTTCAATGCCACATTTTCCATTTTTGCTTCACAGGAGAAAAAATAAACGTTTCTGATGCCATAAATCACATCCCTCCATGGATCATTAATTTGTCTGTTTGAACCTGTTAAGCATATCCCTAGATAACTTTACATTACTGGAAGATATTCCATATTTTATTTAAATATGCAGAATTGCTTATCAAGTAGAAAGATTAGAGAAGGTTATGTACATTATTTACTTTAAATAATATCAGGGCTGCACATTGTGGTCATGTAATGTAGAATTGTAGGATATGCGTGTCAGACCTCTAATATGGTTTACAATTTTGACTTCATGAAGTATGGGTGTACAATAATGTTTCAACATTTTCTAACAAGAATTACCAAAAGACAGAAGTAGTGAACCAAACTTTTGTAAACACACTGGGCAAACCAGAGCATGAACAAAACATGGCTGTAACACATGCTCGTTAATTGGGATGGCCGTTATAATTTTGCCAATGTGCATGTGCAGTGTATTGGTTAACACATCTCTGCATAACGAACATCTCGTTAATACAGCTATCATAATGATGCTACGTTTCCCAACAAAAGTTTTTCCATACTGTATTATAAACTTTGGGGATACCCATAAAACTCAGGAAAACTAACGGATGTTACTGTACATATTTTACAGAGCATATGCGTTTCAACAAGCTTTTCTAATGAGACATACATGCATGCGCCTAAGGCATGACACGCATATGCGTGTAAACAACGAGCCAATGAGATATATGTTCAGTACACGCATGTGCATAAAATAAAAACAGTATGAAAAGAAGAGCAAGCCTAGCAAAAGTATTTATTAATAAATAATACATATAGAAATGTGATGACACATATGCGTTTCAACAAGGTTCCATTTAGGCATACTGTACACGCATGAGCGGAAAAAATATTTTACATTCGGAAGAAGCGACAATGTATTTTTGTATTACTTCTTTTCCCTTTATTATCCTGTATATGTGTCATCATATTTTTAATCTGTGTATGGCTAAGGAGCCTCAGAAAGGACTTCTTTGCCATGTACACTATACAGTATGAACTCGTAACGTTAATCTTCAAATTTCAATCACACACACACGCGCACACACACTTGCTGAACTGTACGGCAATAAAAGACAGGTTGAATTGCTATTAGATTTTTAAGACAACAACTCGCGATCGCCCACATGAGTTTCTCGACGGTATTGCAGCCCGCGCTAAAATGCAATTTTCTGCACCCGATAGAAACCCTAGTCAACCCGCGTCTAAGGCGGTTCGGTTGGAAAACATCACGCGCCATCACGCGCCATCACATGGGTATTCCGATGTATACACCGTGTGAAGTTTTCGAATAACGGCCGCTGCAGCTGTACCTATTTAACAGAGCTCTGTGGATCTACACCTAAGTATACTATTGCTTGTCTTTCTAGTATAGGCTTTGTAAATATATGCATTTATAGGTTTAATGCACTCGTGCATCTTATGGTGGGTAAAAGTATAGTAAGATTTATTTGGAGGTGGATGCTTATACAGTATGACCATTTAATCAAATCAAGTATGTTATGTTGAAGATGGTGTGCATAAAGGATGGTGTTTCAAGTAAGACAAAAGAAAAAGACTACTATTGGGAGATAGAGACTACAGTGACCATTCAGGTGAATCCAAATACTGTATATCAATGGGACCACCCTGTTACCTTTATGTCCAAGGTGAATTACTGTAGTTAGGCCATTCATACAGAATAAGCCAAGCACTGTGCACACATTGATGTTTAGTGTTGACTTGTTTTTGGCCCTACAACATGACCACCGTGCCACCTTCTTAATCTTCCTCTTTTGCCAGTAAAACACAGTACAAGATCTAGTAATACAAGCGGACTGCACAAACCTAAACATAAATAATGTAAAAATACTCCACGACTTCAAATGGAAAACGAGGGGAGTGGAGATACCAGCACCCCATAACAGGGCCTGTATCTCTGGAAGCAGGGGGTCCCCGAACCTGAAATCAACACGGTTCATTGCCACCCCATCCCAGTCAATTTTTTCCACCATCCCTGTCAATTTTGTTGGTGGCTATTTAAAAAAAAATGTTTTTATGTGGAGACACAGGGGGTGGGTGGGTTGTGTATTAGTGGGTGGGTAGGAAAGTACATATTGTAATGTAATGTAACATGCTACAGTATTGTGCCTTAACCCCTTCATTGCCTTAGCAGGCATTGCATTCCGCTAAGGTTATGTAGCTGCGTACATTTTTATTTTTATTTATTGTGTGCATGAGCAGGGCTCTCCTCAGCTGAACAAAGTTTATTTCAGCCTCGGGGACCCCCTACTTTCCGAGATACAGGCCCCATTATGAGGTTCCGGTATCCCTCTGCTTTGTTTAGATCCCACATGGATTTTAACATGGCGGGGATACCGGCACCCCATACCGGGGCCTGTAACTCGGAAAGTAGGAGGTCACCTTAGCAGCTACCTTATGATAAAAAATAATTTTTTATTTGGGGGTGGGGTGTTTGATATGAGTGTGTGGGAGCAGGGGGTCTCCTGAGGTGAACAAAGTTGATTTCAGCCTCGGGGACCCCCTACTTCCCCAGATACAGGCCCCGTTATTGGATGCCGGTATCCCTCTGCTTTGTTCAGATCCCATAGTCACGACTCACAGGATTTTAACATGGGGATACCGACTCCCCATAACGGGGCCTGTATCTCGGGAAGTAGGGGGTCCCCGGACCTGAAAGCCAGCTAAAAACTATTTGTTCAACTATACGACAAAATGCATACAAAGTTATGACTCATTGGTACAACACCCTTGAAAATATTGCTAAATATGTCCCATGTATCCCAAAGGTTGCAGTGAAGTTGCTTCCCTCCTACATATGTGGTGGTCCTTCCCCCGAGTGCAGGACCTTTGGAGACAGATAGGAACCTGGTTCAGATATTCCCCTAGATCTGTGGTTGTTTCTGTTGAACAAACCACTCAATGACTACTCAAGGGCGGAAAATAAATTAATAAGCCACATTATTACAGCAACAAGATGCGCCATAGCGAACCTTTGGAAACAGGACAAGCTACAGTACCGCCAATTCTTTTCATTAGAAACAAGGATTGGTTTATATGTATGATGAAAAATTTGACTAGTTTCCTGAACGACACATACCACAATTTACAGAATTCCAGGATTTGGCTGCCCTGGATAGTGTACGCAGGTAGTTCACATGTTGATCTGGGTTCCCTGAGCCTATAGTCCCATGAGATCAATCAATTATATGCAGTATCTCTGCTAGGGACTTTACAGGTGTCCCCCATGCACCCTCCCGTAGGCTACCTACTATGATTCTTTTTCTCTCACCTATCCAAGCCCAAGTGGTCTCCAGATTAGATAGAGAAACTGTCCCGCATCGACCACACACACTATTCATTATTAAAACTGTTTAAAATATCAAGTAATGCTGATTTACCCTCTCCCCACCCCCTCTCTCCACCCACTCACCCCCTCTAACCACCTTTTTATTTTATGTACCCCCCCCCCCCCCCCCACTCCCCCACAAAAAAGCACCCACCCTCTAATGTTGTATGCCTATATAACTCTGCTTGGAAAATCAATACAAAAATGTAAGTTGAAAAAAAAAAATATGATACTAGTAGTTAACCCCTTCATTGCCTTAGTGGCTAGCTTCCCTAGAGAAATTATATTTATATGGAATTAGGTATCATGTGCACATAACCTTCACCTGTTTTCCTAAACTGCTGAGCACTGGTACATTGAAATGCATTAACATGTTGTGCACTCTGTAGTAACTTAGAAAACAAACGTTTCGGTTTTGTTAATACCTTTGTTAGCAGAGATCAGCTTAAACTATGTAAATGGAAATATTAAATTAAAAAAACAGACAAATATGGTGGTCTTCAGAGTATGATGTTATTACAATGGCTCAAAACATGTGCTGTTATCATATAGTAAGCGCTAAATTATATTGTATAATAGTGTGATTGTATGTTAATAATGTCTTTATGTAGTAAAATATCACCAGCAATGATGTGAGCTTTTCACAGGAGACAAAGATAAGTTTCGATAGTAGTGAATTAATAGGTAGTGATTTGAAGTAATATGAAATAATTACTGCAAATGTTATACTATATATGGCTAATTTAGAATCAATAATAGAAACATCCAAACAATACATTTGAATACCATTCATACAAAACGTAGTTTTTATTTGGCATATTGATTATATTATATATTGTTCTTTTATTTATTTGTCAAATGTTTTACCAGGAAGTAATACATTGAGAGTTACTTCTGTTTTTAAATATGTTCTGGAGACAGAGTTATGATGACTATACATGGTTACATTAAATGAAAAGAGGTTATACTGTACATTCAGGTTATAAACATTTCATGAGCAGTTAAAGATAATATATGTGTATGGGAATTGAAACAGAGCATATCTAACATCAGTGAACAGCAGAAAATGTCTGACACCCTTTGGCTGCCCTTCGGATGCCTCCTTTGGGGAGACTTGTCTTGACTCATATCAAAGAGAGTCCTCCTGAGGTCAATTGATAGCAGCTTGAAGCAAACAGACCTTCCCATCCAAAATGCAGGGAGGGGCAGGAGAAGGTGATAAAATCCAGGTTTTTCAGGCTGTGCCTGTCCTTTCTTGATGACATTAATCCGGTCTGCCTTTGGGGAGACTCATGTGGTCTCAAATCAAAGACAATTCACTTTAGTTGAAGTTTGTTTTAAATCTTAAACATTTCTGTGTTTTGATTTTGGATTTGACTTTTCAAAAACTCAGTTTGTTTGGTTTGTATTTTGTATTTTTTAGAAAATTTGGAAAAAAAAAAAAACAAGCAGGGAAATGGTAAAATAACATAATAAAGCATGAATAAAAAGTTCAACAACATTGCTAGTATATCAGCAGAGAGTAGAGATAGGTCAGACGGTGTCATCTGTATGCCAACCACTTTCCCCAAAAGCAGTGTAATGTAAAACAACTGGAAATGATTGGCTAGCCTATTATGCTAGCAGAGGGAATATGGTGCTACAGTATCTGTATTATGTTTGCCAAACACTGTACCCAACACCAGGGTAACATTGCTGTGTTAAAGCAACTAGAAATTATTGGCTGGTATGCTAACATAGAGAAGTCACGATTATTTATTTATTTATAAAATATTTTACCAGGAAGTAATACATTGAGAGTTACCTCTCGTTTTCAAGTATGTCCTGGGCACAGAGTAAAACAAATAATACATGGTTACAAGTACAGTTACATAAATGAACAGGGTATACATTATATACAAGACATTGCATGCACAGTTAAAGAAAATATATATTATGAGCGTATGAAACAGTTACAGACCAGGTTAAAATGTGAGACAGGAGGCGCATGCGCGACAACGGACTGAATGGCTGCTTGAACATTCAGCTCCGTTTCCAGCCGACGATTATCAATAAATAAACACATCCAAACCTGGCGGATTTCACTGAAAACTGACCACAGAGCCCCCGGACACAGTCAAGATGTCAAAAGGGACAAGATCAAAGCGCCCCTCCACAGTAATGACTGATTACTATGGCAAGGGAGATCAACCACGCGCCCGCAGCCAAGAGGGCCCCCCGCCAAGCGGGTCCGACTCAGAGGCAGAGGGAGAGGGAGATGAGGATAGCGGGAACAGAATCATGCGGAGACGCGATATGCAGGAGTTCTGCACAGATATTAAAAGATGCCTGCAGGCTGAAGTGGCGTCCCTGAGAGCGGACATAAGCAGCATTGGCGCCAGAACGGACTCCCTAGAGAGGAAGCTGGACACCACAATAAAGTCCCTCCACAGAACTGACAAACAACTAGCCCAAGTAAAGGACACTATCCAAGACCTCTTAGACAAGCAGGAAGATGCTGAAAACCGAGAGCGTCGGAATAATGTGAGGATTAGAGGGGTCTCAGAAGAGGAACTTGACCCGGAGGACTTTGTGGGCCGGTGGCTAACCCAATTGATGCCGGATAAGACGACCCAGGAGCTGCATCTGGACCGGTGTCACAGAGCCCTGAGATCCAGGCCACAGCAGGGAGACCCCCCGCGGGATATCATCGCCCGCTTCCATTATTTCAAAATAAAAGAACTATTTACCCAGCTGACCCGCAATAATCCTTCTTTTGAATCACAAAAAATTCAAGTTTTTCAGGACATCTCCCCCACCACGTTATTAAAAAGAAAACAACTTACCCCAATTACCAAGATCCTCAGAGATGAAGGGGTTAAATATCGCTGGATTTTCCCCTTTGGGCTCCTAGTATCCAGAAACGGGGCATCTACAACGATAAAAAAAGCTGAAGATGGCGGAGCCTTCCTCACTAAACTGGGATTGCAGGACAAAATTACAGAGGAAGTGGCGGGAAACAGAATAGCGCCGGACCCAACATGGCGGGAGGCGGGAAGACCCAACAAGAAAAATCGTGCCCGCAGTCCACGGTAATCGATCTACTAACGAGACTGAGTTCTATCACAGTTGGTGTTGACCCCCCCCCTACCCCCCGCTCTCCGCTCGCCTAAAAATACCCGTAGTAGCCCCTCTGAGACCCCCCCTTATAGCTACACCCCCTCCCCCCCCCCCACGGCATCCCCCCCCGGAGCCCAGAAGAGCCAAGGCCCTTTGGACTTGATGCACCACTCACCTGATCCACTGACGGCAGCGGAGGGAGACTGGCAGCCATCTTGGATCAGCTCTGGTGCCCAACTGAGGAGGAGCGGCCGCGGATGACGTCAGCAGGGAGGAGACTGCACTTCACGTGCGAGGGGCGCAGGAGAGATGCCACATCCAAGATGGCGGAGGTCGGGACGGGCCGGAAGAGGCGGGATCCGGAAGGCAACCCCGGAGGAGACCAAACACTACAAGGCGCCGAAGGGAAACGGCGCAGGAAGACACACTAATAGAGCGCACGTAGACAGAGAGAAGCAGGGCCCTAGGAGGTGGGACAAACGGACAGCACAGAGTGCAGCAGAAGCCACCACGCGAGCGGGCACCCCATACACTGACACCCCCGCTTCTGCGGCCGCCCCTGATCCTTGCGCTGACACCCCTAACGCTCCCACTGGCGCTTCGCTCACTGATACTCCCGCCCCTCCCGCGGACGTCCCTTTGACACCTTGACCCCTCGCGCTGACACCCCTACGTCCCCCGCTGGCACCCCTCCCGCGGATACTCCTGCGGGCGAGTCCCTTGAGGATACCTCTTAGGCGCACGGCAAACACCCCTACTCACGCTGACACCTCTGCTCCTCCCACAGACACCTTCACAACAGTAACGGAAGCCCTCTAAGTGAGGGGAGAGGGAGATAAAGGCGGGAACACCCGCTGAAGCAGGGGCACACACAGCAATAGCGAGAGGCAAGGGGCAGTAGTGAATGTAGACATGGGCCGACGGAGAGACCGGGGGGGCGGGAGTTAGAAGCCCCAAAACGGAGCTCTGGGAGGGGAAAACGAAAACAAAAGACAAAAACAGACAGAAAGACATAGGAGGGGGCCCTGACGCACAGACACTTCAGGGGGGGAGATTAAGTTAAGCTTAGGGCAGCTAAGCTGAACTCAGGCTAAATCACGAGGTAAAGAAACCGGGTGAACAATCACGGGATTTGGCAGAAAGTTTGGGCCGAATAGGCAGTACAAGAGGCAAATTGGAAAGGGGCTACAGAGGAAGGGGGGACAAGTTGATGAAAGTTACTGATAGAAGGTCAGAGTTTTAGTTTACATGCAATTTCTTAAGTATGCAGGTTGTTTAAAAGTCAGGTTTGGACTAACAAAGTTACTAGTTCATCGGCTGAGACGGCGGTCCTACAGTCGTCATGCGTGTCTACCCTTGGGCTGGGGCAGTCGCCCTAGAACCCGAGGAAGTCCTGGGGACGAGGCGGGGCAACACGGCCCTTTGGAGGAGGAAGGAGAGGGAGGACGTGTTCCAGAGATCCGCAGTCCCACAGGCAAGGGAGAGACGGCGGTCCTATGCCGCTGATCAATCTCCCCAGTTGATATGTGTTGTTTACGTGTTTTTTCTTTTCCCTTATGTGTCCCATGTACCTATTGTGTCTACCCTCCCCCACATTGTCTCCTACACGAGTGGTCCCCCGCTGAAGCCCCGCACAGAGCTGAGTACTGCAGAGGAACAGAAGCGGCACCGTAGCGGCCCGACACATCCAAGAGCAACATTAGGAAAACAAGGTCAGTTCCCCACACCAACATGCCTCTAACCTTTATATCCCACAACACTAAGGGTCTAAACTCCCCATGCAAACGAAGGATAGCACTCACTGATTACAAAAAAAAGGGAGCGGACTTCATCCTACTCCAGGAAACGCATTTCAGTACCACTAGCGCTCCCAAATATTTTGATAAACAATATAATCAAGTATTCCTATCCTCCGCTCCAGAAAAGAAAAGGGGGGTAGCAATCCTAGTCCATAATAGAGTAGGCCTAGTGGTGGATAAGGTAAAGAAAGACCAAGAGGGAAGGTTCCTGATGCTCATAGGATCCATCAATATGCTCCCCATAACAATAGCCACGCTGTATGCCCCTAACACCCATGAAGCAGAATTCTTTACGAAGACATTCGGCGTTATAAAAAAATTTAGCGAAGGAGCCCTAATCCTAGGCGGGGACTTCAACGTGGCTATGAACACAACCCTAGATCGCTCAGGTCCCCACAAGCGCAGAACCAACCCCCGACATTCCGCACTAGAACAAGGTCTGAAAGACCTACAACTAATAGACGCATGGAGAGAAATCCACCCACTAGAAAAACTCTACACTTTCTATTCACACCCACATGACTCATTCAGCAGAATCGATTACTTCTTTATCTCTAGCAGACTGGTCTCCGCGGTCACCCACACGGGGATCCATGATATTTCATGGTCGGACCATGCGCCGATCGAGCTAAGGTGCGCGCAGATAGGGCTGGAAAGGCCAAGAGCAAATTGGAAACTAAACGACTCCCTTCTAAAGATCCCAGACCTTGAGAGAAAGATCAAAGAGGAGATTAAATACTTCTTCAGTGAAAATAAAGACAGCGTTGACTCACACATAACCCTCTGGGAGGCACATAAAGCAACACTGAGGGGGGTTTTGATTAGTATGGGAGCCCGTAAGAAAAAGGAGCGTAACGCAAAAATTATTACGGTGCAAACAGAACTAAAACAGCACTGGGAACAGCATAGGCAGTCACCTAATGCAGAGACCCTGCAACAAATTAAAGACACCCAGACTAAGCTGAATCTTCTGCTCACCTCCCAGGCTGAGAAAGCGTTAAGTTGGTCAAAGAGAAGATTTTTCGAGAAAGCAAACAAACCAGATACCTTATTAGCCAATATGATTAACTCCAAATTGCACAATTATAGTATCCAAGCGTTACGGCGCGAATCAGGGGAAATTACTGCCAACCCCAAGCAAATTGTACGGGAATTTAAAGATTTCTACGCAAAGTTGTACGACGGGGATAAAGTAACCAGATCACCAGCGAACAAGGTGGCCCTAGAGAATTTTCTAGCAAGTTCAAATATACCCTGTTTGGGCGAGTTGGACAGAGAGGTGATGGGTAGAGATTTTACAATGGAGGAATTATCGGAGGTTATGAAAAACCTGAAACCCTCTAAAGCCCCGGGCCCCGACGGGTACTCAAATCTTTACTACAAAAAGTTTAGGAAACAATTGGCCCCTTATTTACTACGTATGTTTAACCAAGTGTTGAACGGATCCCCATTCCCTAGCCAAATGCTCCAAGCGTCCATCTCAGTAATACACAAAACAGGGAAAGACCCGCAGGACTGTAAGAGCTACAGACCTATATCCCTCATTAATTCGGACATCAAAATCTATTCCAAATTACTGGCCAATAGAGTGAGTCTAATCCTACCCAGACTGGTGCACCCAGATCAAGTCGGGTTTATCCAGGGTCGACAAGCATCGGATAATACCCGACGGATTATTGATCTGATAGAAATAGCCAATCACAATGATATACCAGTTATGGCGCTCAGTCTGGATGCGGAAAAAGCGTTTGATAGGATAGACTGGCCATACTTGGAGGCCACGCTTGGAGCGTTCGGAATGGGCAACAAATTAATAAAAGCTATATTCGCACTATATTCGACCCCGTCGGCTAGGGTGACCCACCAGGGATTCGCTTCCGACCCCTTTCAAATTAAGAGTGGTACGCGACAGGGATGCCCGCTCTCCCCCCTCCTCTTTGCACTGTGTATGGAGCCGCTGGCGGCCCAGATCCGGGATAGCAAAGATATTTCAGGTATTGCCATCGGAAACCAGACGCATAAGGTGGCACTCTATGCGGATGACGTGTTCCTGACAGTATCCAGGCCCCTCACCTCCCTGCCGAACCTGTTTGAAGTATTGGGACGGTTCAATAGGGTCTCCGGGTTCAAAATAAATCAGAGCAAATCGGAGGCCATTAACATAAACCTCCCCAAACACGTAGAAAAATTAATTGCCCTTAACTTCAATTTCCGCTGGCAGAAGCAACAAATCAAATACCTGGGAGTCAATATCACACGGACATACAATACCATCGGCCACGCCAATTACCCGCAACTGATGCGGACCCTGAGAGAGGATCTCCATAAGTGGGCTAAAAACAAGATCTCATGGATTGGTAAAATCCAATGCGTAAAAATGAATTTGCTCCCTCGCCTCTTGTATCTTTTTCAAACGCTCCCAGTGCCATTAAATTTGAAGGAAACTCTCTCCCTCCAAACTGAAATAGATAAGTTTATCTGGGGAGGCAAAAAGGCGAGAGTGAGCAAACAGATAATGCGCACACAAACGGGGGCGGGAGGGCTAGCGGTACCTTGTTTGTTGTCATACTATCGAGCGGCCCAATTATGTCAAATTGTGCAATGGCACACTAACCCCGACTCTAAAAGGTGGGTCGCGTTGGAACGAGAGGCATGCTCCCCATTGGAACTAGAGCACCTGATTTGGTACCCTAAGAAGGTGCGCAATAGCACCAAACTGCCGCTATCCTCAATGACCAACTCGCTGTTAATCTGGGAAAGCACAAGGCTCAAATATGGCCTGACCAGCAGGGCATCGGGCATGACACCAATTTGGAATAACCCCCTCTTTGCTCCGGGCCAGTCCAGCACAGAATTCTCTATCTGGAAACAAAATAACATAAAGCGATTGATTGATCTGGAGGGAAGACAAGGAATAAAAATCTTCGAAATAGTAAAATCAGACTTCCATATCCCCAATGCCGAGCTCTTTAGGTACCTCCAGATCAGGGCGTTCTATCAAAAAGTTCAGCCAAAATCCCCTATGACAAATTTCGAAAAGCTCTGTCGATCAGGGACATCCACGGTGAGACTTACATCGCAGATGTATAAAGAAGTGACCGGTTCTAGCACGACAGTAAAGGACAAAACCAGATATATGACCCAATGGGAAACAGACCTAGGAGAGGAGTTGGAGGTAGAGGACTGGACAAAGATAGTGACGGCGACCTCCAAAAGTTCAATGTGCACGACCTTAAGGGAGAACGCATATAAGGTAATGATGCGCTGGTATCACACTCCCACAAAATTAGCTAAATTTCTGCCCAGTTACTCCCCATTGTGTCCAAGACAATGTGGACAGCAGGCAGATTTGTTGCACATGCTGTGGTCCTGCCCCAAAATCGTCCCAGTCTGGGACTCAATTAAAGACTGGTTGAACATTATCACAGGTAAACCCGTCCCATTAGATCCATGGCTGTTCCTCCTGAACAGGCCAGCAATCGGGTTCACCAAAGGGGAAAACAAACTGATAGCTCACTTTGCTATGGCGATGAGGGGGGAGACTGCAGCACGCTGGAAACAAAACATAATCCCTTCAATTCCAAACATTAGACATAGAATTTGGACGGTATGCCAGATGGAAATGCTAACAAGCTTGGTCAATGACACTGGCGAAAATTTTGAAAAAGTATGGGCACCGTGGTTAGCCCAGAAAGAAATTCGGGGAGTGGAGAGGTCCTCAATTTGGCTTTAATAGGAACAAATGCGTTCTCCCTTGCGGGGGTGCTTAACGACGGAACCTACAACACACTAAGATAGAGGCCCCCCCCCCCCACTCCCCCCCCTCCCACCCCAGAACCCCATATGGCCAGGATGGGACACACAAGACAATGAGAGAGACAAATCAGGTACGAACCAGACGGCCTACGGGGTACGCAGAAAGTCCTCAGACGCAGAGAACCAGCATGGGGGAGGCAGAAGCGGACCCACGGAAGGAGACCCCCCTAACTCCCATACTCCCTCCCCCCCCCCCCCTCCACTCTCTCTTTCCTTTTTCCACTCCCCTTGTCTGTCTTCCCCCCCCCCCCCCCCCCCCGGCTCCTAGCCGGAGATCCCATCCCCAGTATGTCTGTCGGTCTTCCCAGTTTGTCCAAAGACATCCACCAATTTACGAAAAGGATTGTCACATGCAGTAAACTGTTATGGTACGCTGCCGAGAGATTTTCTACTGTATGTATATTATGTACTGAACAAAATACAAAATAAAAATTTTAAGTTGAAAAAAAAAAAAAATGTGAGACAGCCTTAGACTTGAAAGAACTTAAACTGGTGGTGGATGGTGTTATCTGCATACCCAACTATTTACCCAACATTCTTTAGCGTAAAGATATGCGGTGCCTATTTTTAAAAAGGGAGCTAGATCATAACTGGGAAATTACAGACCTGTAAACCTGACATTAATATTGGGGAAGCTACTTGAAGGTTTAATACGGGATAATATTCAGGAATACCTAGTAGATAACAACATTATTAGTTATAGTCAGCATGGATTTATGAAGGATAGATCATGCCAAACTAACCTTATTTGTTTCTTTGAGGATGTAAGTAGGAATTTAGACCATGGTAATGCAGTTGATGTGGTCTACTTAGATTTTGCAAAGGCTTTTGATACGGTTCCACACAAGAGGTGAGTGAACAATATATATAATATATATATAATAAAATATTATAAGTAATATATTAAATAATAATTTAATAATAATTATATTAACGTTCCCACTAGTCACATTTACAATGGACTCTATAATTATTTTCATGCACTCTGCTAATAATATATTGGACTCGGCCAAAATATAGCACTGAACTTGATGTCTTTTTTCAACCTCACCTATTATGTAACTATGTAACACCAGTGTAATGTAACAGTGTTAAATACACATATTATTGGCTAGTATAGTACCAAAGAGACTTCACATGGTGCTATCTGTATGCCTTGCCAACCACTATACCTAATAGCGGTAAAATATAACAGTGTTCCCCAACTGAAATTATTGCCAATGGTTAGTGTATTATTATCCAAAAGTAGATGATGCTATCGTTATCACAGCCACTTTACACAAAATCGGGGTAATATAACTGTTATAGTGCTATCTGTTGACAATACTTTACACAATAACGGTGTTAAAAAATAACTGGACATATATTATTAGCAGAGTGCATGAAAATAATGATAGAGTCAATTGTAAATGTGACTAGTGGGAACGTTAATATAATTATTATTAAATTATTATTTAATATATTACTTATAATATTATATTATATATTCATTATAAGCATATGATGGAATTGTAAAGAAAAGATGAAAGACAGAGTATTACTGCTGTGACTCTCTCTCTCTCTCTCTCTCTCTCTATCTCTCTCTCTCTCTCTCTCTCTCTCTCTCTCTCTCTCTCTCTCTCTCTCTCTCTCTCCCTCTCTCCCTCTCTCCCTCTCTCTCCCTCTCCCTGCCCTAGGATGATGCTACAGTAGCACAGAGTACAGAGAGATCAGACAGTGCTATCAGTATGCCAACAACTTTACCCAGCAGCGGTTTAATGTAACAGTGTTAGAACAACTGGAGATTACTGGCAAGCTCAGTGTACTAACAGAAAATTGGTGGTTTTATCTGTATGCAAAACACCTTGCGCAGCACCAGTGTAATGTAATGAAATTATTAGCTAGCTCAGTATTCTAGCACAGGGGGGCGCAAACTTTTTTCCCTGCGCCCCCCTGCCGGCTGTCCCCTCACTCCCGCGCCCCCCCAACCCCAACTTATCCGCGCTCCGGCGTAATGACGTCACGTTGCCATAGCAACGTGACGTCACATGACCTCGCAGCGTCATTTTGACGCCGCGTTGCCATGGCGACACAGGGAGGAAGCCGCCGGAGCTACGGTAAGTTAGGTTTACAGAGGCCCTGCAGCTCCCCCGGCACTTAATTTAAGTGCCTTCGGGAAGCGCGCGGGGCCTCTGTAAACCCCGCGCCCCCCGTCGGCAGTCTCGCGCCCCCCCTGGGGGTCGCGCCCCACAAATTGCGCACCGCTGTTCTAGCAGAGAGTATTGAGATATCTGTATTTTTTATGCCAAACACTTTACCCAACACTGTGTAACGTAACAGTGTTAAGCCAACAATTATTGGCTAGTGCAGTGTGCTAGCAAACCAAGGTCAGATAGTGCTAATTGTATGCCTTTTCAACCGATATACCTGATAATGGTGTAATGTAGCGGTGTTCAACAACTGGAAAATATTGCCTATGGCTACTGTATTACTATCAGAAGTTAGATGGTGCTACAGTATCTGTGTGACAGACACTTTACACAGTACCGTTGTAATATAACAGTATTAAAAAATGTATATGTGACCAGTAGTACATATAATATAATTATTATAAAATTGTAATTTAATATATTCATGTTAACAATATATAATATGAACAAAGGAACATAGGGCACAATGGGTTTACAAATCAAACTCATTTATTGAGCCAACACAACGTTTCAACCATAATGGTCTTTATCAAGTGACAATGGCATAAGTACATTCCCTTGTAACAACATATAAATAGTGCCCCAAACCCCCACAATGCAACCTGTTCAATTAGTGCTGATGGAATTCATGTGCTGATTCAGTCCTTCTAGCCAATGTCCAGTCTGTATCTCTTGTTAGATAACCCCAACAGCTGTTATAATATGACATTGTAGAGAAGAAATTAAAGACTTTCTTTGTGTCTTTCTGCCCCTCTTCAGTATTATCATCGGTACAGTAAGTCTCTCTGTCCCTATCACTCTGCTTTCTTTCTGTCGCTAAATGACTCTTCCCTATACTTTTATTCTATCTCTCGCTTTGTTTGTTGCTGTCCCATTCCTCTATTTGCTTTGTCTCTCCATTTTTTTGTAAAAAATATTTGTTTTGTTTAATAAACTCAAGTCCATTGCCTACCGTCTAGAGGCACTACCATCTGTACCCTTCCCCTGCCAAAGTAAAATGGTGTCAAGTGTAGTGTACGGTATATATATTGTGATATCTGTATCACTTTGCAGTATCTTGTGTCCCATATTAAGGCAAGAAACTTTGTACTTTTATATACAGGGTTTATTTACAGGGGTTCAAAAATACAATAAGAAGCCCACCGTCCCTTTAGTGCAAAACAAATCATAAAAGAAACACCTATTCCTATTCAGGAGTCTAACTACACATCAGCTCCAGCCTTTCTAAATGATTGCCACCAGCTAAGCTGGTTATCAGCCCTACATGTAAACCATATAAACAGTCTTAGGCACATTAATACAGTATATCACTTATCTCTTATCTGTTGGGGAACTTGGCCCCACAAAAGTTCAGAGAATCCCTCTTCTCTGTAGTTCCAATGTTCTGGACAGGACATCCCTGCTTCAGCGCAGTCTTGCATCCTTCATTTTTTTCCTGGGGTTAAAACCCAGGCAGTCCCGGCAGGTTCCGCGACCAACATCCAGCGAGCCTAAGGGTCTGTGACAGCCAGCATCACCTGGGTTTGGGAGAAGTCTCTCTCTCTCCCGCTTCTCAAGGGAAAGCTATCTCTCTCTATCTCTGTGTGCAGGCCACTTCCTGACTTTTTAAAACTCCTGTTTCTTCAGCTGGTGCTCACCATCATTCCTTAGTTTCATATTGAGTTTTTATCATTGTGATGTTTACACGTCTACGTTTGTCCATCAGTATTTTATGTTGAATAACCTAATAAAGGTTACATTTTATTACTATAATTATTGCACTTAACATTGACCATGAGTGCTGGTTTACAGGGGCTGTTTTCTTGCATAGGCAAGTTTTTGTATATTTATGTATTCTTTGCCCTTAGCAACACTTTAAGCATTATATTGTTGCAAGAGCTTCCACTCTCCTCTCTCCCCTACCCCAGTCAACATTTGTTTAAATATAAATACAGAGGCTGAGTCATACTGTACCACACAAAAACTAAGGTTTTATATTTTAGGAGGGCTAACTTTTCATATATGGGAAATTATTCAAGGGATTCTTTGGCAGGGTGGTGGTATTTGAATAGAGTGCAGAAGAAGTAGCAAAAAAAACAAAAAGATGCAATACTAAAAGCAACAGACTTTTGTGTCAGGCCAGATATATCAAATACAACAAAGTAAGCCGATATGGTTTCCAAGGAGATGGTAGGTGGTGTTAAAGTTGCAAGGACATCTTTTAGAAAATATAATCAAACTCACAGGGGGGAGGATAAAGAACTATATCAGGCTAGGCAAAAGGAGGCTAAGCAAAACATCAGATGTGCAAAAGCCCAATCGGAAGACAATAAAAAGCTCAGTCAGTAAAGAAGGGTGACACAAACATTTTTTTTAGGTCTTTACATATATCACTCCTTACCAGGCTATAAAGGAGTTCACAACAAATTGGTTACAATCAATGGAAGTGATGAGTATCACACACATTTTCAGGGTGCTGGGTAGTTGCAGGCTAGGTGTGAATAAGCAGATATCATTTTATTATTATTGTGTTTTGATATTAGATTAATATTAGCATTCTGGTGTTTTGGTATTAGATTAATTTTATTCTTTTGGTGTTTAGGTGCTTGGGTATTTCTTTTATTGTTGTGTTTTTTTGGCACAGTTTTTTTTAATGTTGCCCATTGACTGCTATAGTGGCTTATCATGCCCATATTATATGGGTATGATGTACCACTGTGCCAACCAATGGGTAGAGGGTGGGGATAGTTGACCCAGGGTGGGTGGTTAGGCCTCCCGGATGGGTAGTGAGGGAGGGGGGTTAACCCCTTAATTACTATAGCGGTTATTAACCGCTAAGGTGATTAAGGGGTTAGGGGCCATTAGATTGCATTTTTATTGTTCTGTTTCTGCCAACTGAGGACATGGACGCGGAGGATGGTGATGAAGATGTCCTTCATCTGGCAGCGGCAGAAGTTTTATTTACTTTACCGGTTGAAGGAACAGACTCCTCATCGATCAGCGGAGTTGATATAGTATTGAACCACAAACTTCAGGAAACTGGCTTCACCAAGGAGTCTTACAAACAGAAGGGGGAAGAAACTGATATTGTAGCAGCTAAACTCCTAGATTTCTGCAAGAAATCAGCGATGGGCGTCGTGTGCTCAAAAGGAGCAGGCGGGGTTAAAATATTACTTTTAGGAGACAATAATAAAAATGGGGGGGGGGAAGAGGGGGGGAAGTGAGAGAGATCGGGGGGGAGGGGGCGGTGGAGAGAGATAGATCGGGCGGGGGGGGGGGCGGAGAGAGACAGATCTGGGGAGGCGAGAGAGACAGATCTGGGGAGGGGAGAGAGAGACAGATCCAGGGGGGGGTAATGTTTTATTTTGAATGGACAAATGAGCTTCAGAGCCTGAAGCTCTGTTGGTTTCTCCGGTTTTACTCAACAAAAGCATGGACCTAATGGTTTTCAAGGCAGATATAATCAATATACATACCATTAAACCCTAGGCAACTCTTTGTGTATTTGTATTTCACAACTATAGGATAGACTGAATTATGATTTTTTTTTTGTTTGCAGTTCGGGCCTATCCAGCAGATAGCAAAGTGAATGTCTTTGCCTATTGGGAGACGTTGAGTACATACAATATGTCTGAAACAGGTGCCTTTATGATACTGCTATGCATTACAGTAATCCATTGTGAAATGGCCTTGGTCACTCAAGACGTTATCAAATTTGGGTTGTTTCACATTTTTTTTTGCAAAAAAGAGATGTTCATTGCGTTCTTATACATTGTCTTCACTGCCGACTTTTGCTTGGGGCACAGAGTACGATGTCAACTGCTTATTATCGACCCGAATGCAGTTTCGCATATATGATATTTTCAGCAATTAATGATGGAGCAGATAAGAAAGCAACTTTATCAGAGATATATGGTTATATCATTGCCAATTAACAATACTTCAAAAATTCACCTACCCTCGGGGGTGGCAGAATTCTGTATGACATAGTTTGTCAATTAATCATTGCTTTATTCGGACATCCCCACATCCAGGGAGCAGAGGGGGCTTTTGCTCATTGCTCCCATCTTTTGCGGGTATGTTTGATCATGGTAACTTCAAAAGGAGAAGAACGTCAACCCCACCCACTGGAATGTTAATGAGCCAAGAGGACACAAATAACTTTTTGTTCACAGCTGCATTGAAAATGTGTACCCTGTGTACATCTGCATTGCCTGAGGGAGCTAGTCAAGCCCCTGGACTAGGACAGACCCATTCCCGTAGGCCCCAGCTAGATCCCCACCACTGAAGTGGAGTATTGTAGGGCTGGCCATAGTAAGGGACTTGCCCCCTTAGTGTAGAGATGATCCAGCGGAGCAGATGGAACCGCAGCGGAGAATTCCCCAGGCATGGCGGAATCGGCTGCGTGGTTCTAATGGACGTAAGGTGAGAAGGGAATTGTGTCAGAGACCCTGCATCGTGGCATCAAAGCTGTGGACTGTTTGAGCATACCCTGGAAAGTACCCACATGCACCAACACACACTAAGAGTGTAGCGCTGCCCTCACATATATCTGGGTGGGACTGTTTGGATGAACCATTGGGTTTTAGGTGCCCAGGGCACCCTGCGAACTCTAGGGGGGACGTTTACTATGATTGTGTGTATACTGTATTGCTGAGACTATGGGACCATAGTAAATAGGTTGTACATACTGTTTTGTGATTTTGATTATTGGAGTATACCAATAGGTATACCGATTCTTGTGAGTGTCTATCCCGCCAATGCAGTGATCCTCGCGGGTGGAGGCACTGCACCAGCCACCACAGGCTCCCCAAGCGCGGAGGCTTAGGTCTCCTGTAAGCCTAACAGGTAGCACCATAACACCCATAACACACCTATCTCTCTGAGGAGGAGGGAAAGGTTGTTATATTTAGAGGCACTGCTGAGATTCTGACTTGGGAAGCCCGAGACCAAAAGTATATTAATAAAATGTTAAATTTGTGCAACAGAACATCGCTACCGACCAGAATGGAGTTCCAGCAATGGTCCCTGGCAGGGCTGGAACATCTCAGCCACGTGGTGGCCATTGGCCACGTGCCAAAAGTAACTCTCTCTTGTGACATATGCCTGGCCTTAATGTAACGTCCAGGGTTTGCTAAAATCTGAGAAGAGGCTAAAATCTGAGAAGATATCTGATTCCACTTCCTCCTGGGACACGGTGCTAATAGCCAGCCGTACAGACCTGGATGCGAAAAGGGGGCCCAAGGGCGTACACCTTCACGGAGCCCTGGGCGGGGGTTGCCCTCTAATATATCCGGAGGCTGAAATTAAGAGAGAGGAGGATAGTTATTGGGGGGGCAGATGGGAATTCCCAGAGGAGATGACCTGGGGTCACCACCGAATAGCCCCCACCAGGGAGTGGTCCTGAGCCCCAGCGTAGCCCCGTATCAGAAACCCCGTTAACCAACGTACTGCAATGGTTGGTCAACAACCTAACCACGTCCTCCCACGCCCACCATAAAGGCCTTCTCTGGGGTGGTGCTCACCCTGCTAGGCGAGGAAGAATTTGGGGAGTGGAAGGATCACACACTTCTGGTACTAGGGGAGAGTGGTAATGCTCTGAAACAACAAATAGTACAGTGCTTGCGCCCCCTGTGGCCAATATTGTTCCACTATACCGTGAACAGCACACAGGGGCTGACGCCCGAGACCTGGCTATGGAAGATCATTAATGAAGACTGAAAAGAATAAGGGCCGCAGAACAGAGCCATACAGGACCCCACAGATTATATCCAAGGGGTTCGAGTTAGAGCCCCAGATAGACACATGTGGATCTAACGGATAGATACAATAGGAGTGAAGACAGTTTAAAGCGTGTTCCCCTATTTCAGAGCACTGAAGCTTGTTAAACGAGACAATAGTGTCAAAAGCCTTTGCAAAAATCTTGGCATGTTACAGCAGTAAGATGTCTCAGTTCCATTCCACACTGTACCTTGTTGCAAACTTTTAAGAGGGCAATTACCAAGTAGTGGTTTGGGCTCTTAGTAATCGCTTAATTGGGAGTGGACACATTGTTCCATGGTTTTGAATGTCTCTGCATTAACCTTAACAGCCTTTAGCGGATATGCAACGGTAAGGAAAGTGCCTCTTGTGTATGTATATTAGTATAAAAATGTATGCTATGCTATTTAAATAAGTCAAACTGGATTCATTATTCTATTAACATTTGCTAATATATGTTACTATTAACTAACGTTACTTTAGGTTAATGACATGGAACTTAGTGCATCTAGACCTTCTGCAATGTATGTTTCATGTGAAAGATTTCACAGATATCTAATTATTGAGCAACCTTGTGGTTAAATATTAACAGCAATTGATCTGGATATTCAATACACAACCAATGGCTGTACAGGGATGTGAGACAGGAGCAGCAGTGCTCGGACATGGGTGGTCAGGCAAAGCATTCTACTATATCCGTGTTTCAAACAGTCAGGAATCAACAGTGTGACCCCCTGAAAACCTACAGTACCAACACAGCTGCATTATTTTAATTGCTGCTAATCTGAAGTAATCATTACACCATTGTATGTATTTATTTCTATTTGGAGACCATGTCTGTGGTAAGAAGTATTATACTGGGATAGCCTCATTGAGCAACCCTTTGGCTACATACAGTATTAAGAGCAACAGATCTACAGTGCATCATTGTATTTGTTTTCAAATCACAACCTATGATTTCCAACTTTATGCATACTGCTCTCTGCCTTTTGAAAATGTGTTTCTAGACAGCAATATCACTTAAATTGGATACATTAGAGGAACTACTGTATCTCTCTATCTAGCTGCCACTCTGACACTGTTCACCACACTACTATATATCAGAGTTGCACCATTAATGTTTTTTTTTACTTTTATTTAGTTGGTTCTTTTTAATGAATTGATATTAAGTTATGTTTGGCAATTTATCTTGGGATTAGTTATCTGTCAGAGTGCATCAACTAAGGAGGCACTTGGATCTACTGTATTTGATCCTGTTTGTTTTCTTGCTTTTTGAGTTCACATAAAATAGAAACAGCAACAGCCATTGAACATGAATGGTGCGTTACTTCATTGGAAGTTGTTTACATGTCAAGGGTAATACACGTTTGCAAGCTCCCCTCCAGCCACACGATGTAACAACTTTGATCTGTGTAAGTTTCCCGATGTTGAGTTATATCAAAATGTATAAACTTTTTTAATGGAACATTCAATAAAAAGTAGAATTTTAAATATTGTTTAATATATCTTGTACTGTAAGTGCCAATATCAGCTTTTGGCAACAGTTCTCATTGCACAAAATAAACTTTATTGCAAAATGCCTGTCTTCTAAGGTTGGAGTGTTTCTCTCTCTCTTTATTTTTTAATGATGATTCAAAACAATTCAGTACTGTAATATCCATTGTAGATTGATCTGTAAACAGAGCGTGGTTAAGTTTATTGAACAATATACTCTTTAAGGGGAGATTCACTAACCCCTGATACTGTTTATCGCAATGCAATCCCACATTACTGTAACTGCTGTTCAAGTCAATATCAGTCATTCAGCAACCACTTTATGACCATTTGTAGCACTACCCTGTGCCTGGCAAGAAGACTTCAGTGTCAAGTTGCAATTTCTCTTATCTACAGTGCTGATATACTGTATTTGCAAAAGGCAATCAGCCACCAGAAGAGATTTACGTATATGTGCTGTACTTCGCCTTCATGCTATAGATTAAACCCTTTCTATCTCCCTGCATCCACTTCCTCTTCGATCATGCGAAAGGCAGAAAGCTACACGTTTTTGCACAACTTGTATCACAAAACAACACAATACAAAGTTTTTCAGAGGCCAACAAAGTACCCTTGGATAATTATTATTCAAGTATTGTAAGTTTATCATACTTTTGTAATATATTGGTGCTTTTGATTTACTAGCATCTTGAGATAATCAGTCCTTTCTGTTCCTTACTGCTTTGCTAGATTATGGTTTTATTAGAGACTGTCATCCATAATTTATGAATCCCCTCTTGAAATTCAATGCCTCTCTTTGCTCTGTCCTAGGCTTAGAGCAGAACAAAGTCTAATTGCTATTGTTTACAAATCGTTCCAGTTGGGAAGAGCTCTGGCTGTATTTGATAACTAAGATGTGAGAGATAATGACTAATTCATGCTCTGAGCCATTCAGGACATTTTGACAGGATCATTTATAACTTCCAGATATTACGTAGCAAGTAAAATATTGTCAACCTCGAATGGCAGGGCTGAACAGTGACAATTCTTTGCAAGTCATCTACTCACACAACAAAAATATTAATTATAGGAAACAGAAGAATTAATGTAGCATAGAGAAGAAATAATTCACAATATACACTGAAGATGACAAAATATTGAATACTCCTCAGTTCCAGTAGGCTAAAGCGGAAACACACTTCAACTCACTATACATGCTGAACCATATGAGTGATTTTATCTACATTACTTGGCAAGTGCAAAGCTGGGGCAAAAGAATGATGCACCATATTATCTCCTATGGGACCTTTTTCTTTGATAAATCTGATTCAATGTCCTTGTTCTTATCCCGCAGACGTGAGACTTTGATACAGAACCCTTTTCAAATAAACAAACTGTAAATACAAAAATATGTAGTCACAATTCTTAAAACATCATATTTTCTTTATTATGACGACAAAATATGAACCAAAAAATAGAAAAGATCATAGGAATCCATAGGACACATGGTGAGAAAACATACAAATACAGTGATAATACAGGACTTTAATAGATGCCTTGGGCCGGAATGGATACATATTTTTGTTTGTATATTATTAGAATCCGTGATGATGGTGAGCACACAGTCAACGGTCACCCAATGAATGCAATAAAAATAACCAAAATTATGAATGTTGTTCCCCTTTGTATTTCTCTGCTAATATACTTAAATATATGTACATATACACCTACTGTATATACCTGCAACCCTAACCTGACCACAGAGAATTTTTGGTGCCAGTCACTTCACAGAGATCCTCAATAGACACACTCAGGGTCGCAGGTGCGGGGGAAAGAGACAGCAATGATATATCTCCTGGGCAAGCTTCTCCGGGAGGCCCAACTACGCTTGGGGGCCCGGCAGGCCTGGACAGGAAGTTGGGCCTAACTTCTTGAAATGCCAGCAACTGGCACGGATCCGTCTCTTCCTTCAGTTCCCAGGTGGGCCACCCTCTCCTTTTAGGTAGGTCTGTTGCAGGACCCTTCCTTGGGCTGCAGGTAGGCCCATGTGGTCCTCTGCATCCTCTGGGATCCCCCATGTGTTCTGGTTCTCCAAAGGCTCATACCTCCTTACCCCAGGCCTATACATTCTCCTCTCCCCAGACCCAAACCTACATCCCTTCCACTCCCCAGGCCCATACTTACTTCCCTCCCCATGCACATACCTACTTCTTTCAAAAATTCCATGCCTACTGCCCTCCACTGGCCCATACCTACTCCTCTCCCTACACTCACTGCCCATGTCTATTCTTCCCCCCCCCCCAACGCCCATAGCTACTCTCCCCCAGACCCATAACTACTCCCACCAGGCCCATACTATCACTCCATTACCTCCTTCTCCTCCCTACCTCCTTATCTCCCCTATTACCTGCTTCTCACTCCCAATATCACCCTCTACCTCCCCCCTTCTCTTTCCCGAATACGTCCTTCTCCCCATCTCTGCTCTTGGGGTGCCCAGCTGGGCTGGATAGGAAGTTATGCCTAACTTCTCACAAAGCCTGTAACTGGGCGGGCCCATCTCTACCTTCAATTCACATAGGGTCTATCTTGGGGAAACTTGCTCTGGTTACTACTTTGAGTGTGGTGCAAACCTGCTGATAACAGGGTGCCCTGAGTCTCTCGCATGGTCTTATAGGGGAATGGCAGGCTTCTGGGGTCTTGCCGGAAGAGCACTCACAGGTTCAGCGCCCCATCTCTTGCAGCCCCTAGGTGTATGGGGAGAAGTCTCTGCAGGAGAATCTCTTTCCCTTCTTCCCAATAGACTTCACTCTCAGGACAGAAGTATGGTAAAACACAGTGTTCTTTATTGGGTCTCTCTGTATTCAGCAGCAAGGTTTTAGCTTGTAGGGTGTTTACCCTCAGGATGTTCCTGGACCTCACTCCCAGCCAAAGGGCACAAGGAGCAGTCCCAGCTCTTCCCTTACTCCCTAATAGAGTAAGAGGAACAGTCTCCCACCGCTCCCCTAAGGGAAGGCACACAGTGTACAGAGCCCTGCACACTGCACTGGGGTAGACCAGCCTCTCTCATGGTAGAGGCAGCACTGCATAAATACAGGAAGTGCAGTGCCTTAAATACAGATCCAGTAGTCACCACGCCTGTGCCTCTAATTGGACACAAGGCCTGATGACACTACCTTCTCTGACTCAATGCACTGCAATGAGTGGGGAAAACCCATAATTACTCCTGGAAAACCTACCCTTACTAGGCATTACTGCCAGGAGGAGAGCAGACCTATAGCCCAAAAACAACAGGGCTACACTACAAACCATACTTAGTAGTGTATTTCGGAGATGTGAGACACATTGTACACTGCCTCCCTTCCAGGTCTTTCTTCAGAGCAATCTGAAAGGGATAAAGGCCTATATTTATTAAGCTACACCATAAAACACCTTATAGAGCTGCACCTTACAGCCTGTTCACTTGAATGGTTCGTAAGGCGCCTTCCAAAATCAGAAGGTGTCTTAGGCAGTAGCACATACTGTATTAGTAAATATGACCCAAGGAGTGCAGTATATCCAACATTCACCTAACATGTGGTCGTTTCAAATCTGGCAGCGATTCCAAAATATTGACAACACTTATGGCTGGCAGAGGGAGAGATAGAGTAGTCACAGTAATATGAAATGGGGATCTGCAGAGGAGAACAATGAATTACAGGCAGAAGCGGTGGTGGATTGGATGCAGTTGTGCAGTAGGATACTGCAGGATATCTTGGTAAGTGGGCAATGGGGAAGAGATGCAATGCAGTTCATATAAGTCAAGGGTGTGGACCAAGGGTACAGACATGAAAAAGAGGCAATTATCGGGGGGAAAAGACAGAAAACAATGAGGTGCTGAGAGACCAAAGCAGTGAAAGTTAAAAATTTATACAGTACATGCCCAATATACTGTAAAATCAAACAGATCTCTAATTTTTCAACCATTTCACTATACCCAGCATAGTTTTTTTCTGAGGCTTTAAATAAATGCTTATTTTAAACTCCCTGAGTAGTTATAGAGAATACAAAATTATTAGGACTATTATAGTAATCAAGCTTCATCTCTTACTTAATACAGATGTCTTTCCTTTCCAGTCTCATACAGTATATTATTATTATTATTGTTTATTTGTAAAACACCAACCTATACCATAGTAATATGGGATATACAAATCCTGTATTATTTTTTTTCCATTAGGGCTGAGAATTAGTGAGTGCGGGTCAAAATATTTCTAGCAATAACCCCATAGTATAGAAGATATGAAAATAAATTAATATTAATCACAACTCTTAATGTTAATCACTACGGAGACAGTACAATGCCCTTGAAGAAATAACTTACACTGGGAATTCAGAATCGAAATATGATCTTCTTACTGTTTCTAACTAGCAATGCAACCAGAGTTTGAAAAGAAAATTGCACTTTTCCTAACCTATTTTTAAATTGCTGTTAAAGGCAGATTGTATGATAAAGAGGTAAAATATTTGTTTCCCACATTTTGAGTGCAAAACTGAAGTATCATGTTGTAGTGTGTATCTGTAAAATCACAAATCATATTCTTTTATAAAAATGCAAACCGCAATAACTGCCAGATGTGTATAATAAGTATCCATGGGGTGGCAAATATATTTTTGATAACTGCTTGTCTTGTTGGTTTTTATGAAGTAGGAATACTCATTAGGATTGTAAAGCAAATTGTACATATAATTCATACACCTTTTATTTAATTGTTCTTGCTATTTCCAAACCCATAAAATCGTAAAATTAGGTGCAAGTTCTTGCACATTAAGTTCCCATTCTAAAATGCCACCCACGAAGAAAATAAATTGTCACATTACTTATCCTCATTTTTTATTCATGCTCGGGCTCGAGTGGTAATGCCTTCTCGTGTCGTTTCTTGCCTTTGATGCCATGACTCCAAGATTTCCCTGTTTCAAAGTCAGTGTCAAATGGCCAGTGGTAGATACTTTTCATCTGAATCCTACAAACTGCCCATCATCAACCAAAATCACACTGGGAAAGCATTGCACTTTTGTGGAAACTGTTTAAACCATTTCAAGTAGCAACACAGGAAGAGAGTTAAGACAGTGAAAGCCTGTCAGTGAAATGGTGTTAGCCTTCTGATTTAATACTCACTAACGTTAAAACTCGCCCCATAAATCAAGTATCCCAACAGCCTGCACTCATGGCTATTGTCCCACACCCACAGTCACTCCTACCACCCATTGTGACCAAGCACTGCCATCTACAGCACTTATTCCCTCACCTGCTGTCTCTGTAAGTCTCCCAACATACCACTTAGATTGTAAGCTCTTCGGAGCAGGGATTTCCTGTCCTATTGTCTGATTTTGCTGCGTTTATTGTAGTATTATAATTCCCCCGTACTGTATTCTTTGTGAAGCGCTGAGAATACTTTTGGCGCTATATAAATAAAGACGCACAATACAAAAGCCTGAGTCAGGTCAGACCACTCATTCAGCATCAGTAAAAGCAGCTGGGAAAGCAGAAGGACCAAAATAAGGTTCTAGCTCTAAATACTTTGACTTTGTTAATAACCTAATTTCTGTGCCTAGTAATGAGGACGCAAGGGTTTCTCGATATCGAAATCTGAACACCACATTTTGGCAACTATGTATGACCCCTGTTTTGAGTCAAACTTGTCCTTATTTCCTTCCCCCGGCATAGATGTTAACACCCGCAAAGAGCTCTCTGTTGCCAAGCTGTCAGCTAACATGTCATGTACCTTATTGTCCGCTAACTTCTCCTGCTGAGACTGCTTTGGCTCTAACTGATAGTGTAGTACTGTACTTTCAACAGCAACATTAGGGCCAATGAGGGCCACCAACAGCTTTCCCTTAGCTGAGGACTATAATCTTTACCTTTCCCCACCCGCTTGTTGGTGATCCTGCGCCCCCCCCCCTCTTCCACACCCCCTCTCACTCTTCCCTTTAACCCCCTCTGTCTCTTCCACTTCTACCTCACTCTGCCCCCTCTCTTACCCACTAACCCATCTCTCATCCCTCTCTAAACCCCAGCCACACTCACCCACCCTCACACTCACTCACCCACTCACTTGCCCCTCTCACTCACTCACCCCAACTCTCACTAACTCACCCTCTCACTCAGTCACTCATTCACCCACTCACATGCCCCTCTCACTCACTCCAACTCTCACTCTCCCCTTTAACCCCCTCTCTCTCTTCCACTTCTCTCTCTCTGCCCATCTCTCTTGCCCACTAATCCGTCTCTCATCAATCTCAAAACCCCAACCACACTCACCCACCCTCCCACTCACCCACTCACTTGCCCCTCTCACTCACTCACCCCAACTCTCACTCACTCACCCCAACTCTCACTCAACTCAAATCTCACTCACCCCAACTTTCATTCACCCCAACTCTCTCTGTAACTCCCTCAGCCATGCCTCACTCCCTCAGCCTCGCTCTCCCTTTTCCCCTGAATAATTGTACCTGAGGGGGAGGGGGTGGACCTCCGCTCATGAAGGACTGGAACTGGAGCTGGAGCTGGGGCTGGAGCTGTGGCTCCATGGACAGATATGGAGGTTGGACCCTATTTTGAAAATAAACTGCTAATGTTTTCCAAAAATTCTAATTTGCAAATATTTGAGAATTTTGTTTTTTTTAATTTAAAAAAAATAAAAAAATAAATGGTCTTAGAAAAAAAAATTTCTGTGAACTCCCCACCAGAAAATCTAGTTTGTGCAGCATTTGTGTGTAAAAGTTCCTTTAAAGTTATTTCAAATTTGCACATTTAAAAAATAAATAAATAAACAAAATATAAAAACATGAAGTGAATTTCAACACATTTTCCATCACAGAGGCACATGAAACTAGTACCAACAAGCATGAAAAAAACAGCAGGATAACACTGATTAAAGAAGATATCTGCTTCGGTTTTACGGACATAACCAAAAATCCAACTGCAAATACTAAAACATACTCAGTTTCTAGAGGCCGGGAGATTATATTATGATAACAGAGAAATTAACATTAGGGACAACACGTTCTTTATATTTGGATTTAAATTTAAAACAAAAAGCTGTATACAGACAAGCAGCCCCCCCTCCAGTGTCTACTCTGAAAGAATATTAACCACCCCTGGCAGAATTGGTAAGTGATTGTCACAGCAGGCTAATGCCATCTGTACTATAACAAAGGAAGTGGTGCTATGCCATGAAACACCGTCCGACGCGGGAAATCACGTTACAGCTCATTCATAGCACCACTTAACAAATATGGCTCATAGTGTTGTAGCAATTCCAAAGTTGCAGTGACCGAGTGTTCTTCAGCAATAATTTGAGCACAAAAATATTTCTTTGTTGTTTATTTACAACAAGATTCCTTAATTAGAAACACAGCTCAACTAATAGTTTACATTCTGGAAGGGACCTCCCTTATAACTTTGCCGCACCAGCATGTATCTCCGTCAATCTGAAACGGAGAAATATGATGCCTGGCCATGGCTTTTTAATGTCAGATAACTGTATGCCAGAGGACTTACTGTATAGAGAGATGGCTTGTGATAGCAGACCCACTGATGTACACATTTTGTCTTTCAGGTATGTTTACAGACATTACATTTGGCATTGAGAGCAAAAACAATGTCCTCCGAACCAATAGGGACTATTTTGCTGGAAGGGGCATGCCACTTGAATGAGGCATGGTTGCATACTGTAAGTGGCTTATGCGACAAAGATCACTTTCCCCTCGTGAAAACAAATAAAGGACTTAGGCATTTTTATGGGAGAATATAAGATCATAGCTTTATTTGGATCCTAAACTGCCAGCTACAAAAGAAACACTTGGTTATGGAAAAGCTCTCAGGCCTTGAGAAAACACAGCGATTACCATTTTCCTGAATGACCATGCAGCCAGGCTAGGCACTTCCCCTGCCACAGGTCTTCCTTTCCTATATACAGTGGAGTTTTAGAATGCTAGCAATTCATTTAGTCCCCTCTCCTGCCACGCCCCAAGCTCTGGTCAACTACGATAGGACCATGTGCCATGGTACTTGGCCCTCTCACTGCGACAAACTTGAGGGAGCTATACAGCTGGTACTATGGGAGAGTCATTTTCTGGATTACCGATGACTTGTCATAGTGGGGTACCATACTCTATGCCAGCCTGACAGTTCCATTAATTTGCCCGTATGTAGACTGCATGTCTTGAGACCCATTAAAATACATAACATAGATTACATGTACTGTAATGTATTTACTCACTTTTCTTTTATTACACAACAGATAAATGCATACAGAGGGGCCAATGTACTAAGCATCGCAATCAGATTTTGTTTGGGTACAAAATGAGTGCATGGAAATCTCATATTAAGGTGTGCTTTTCTCTTTTACCATATAGACAATATACAGATGTAGCCAGACTTACTGTTCCTGTGACAGCGAAAGTTTGCGGGGGTTGGAACGTGGTGCAGCCATGCTCGATCGCGTCCCAGAAAACAAAAAGCATCTCGGAAGGATTAACTCAGTCGGGGTCCCTGCTTCTGAATGGGATCCCCCACCAAGCAAGCCACAAGTACCATATATAAGATCTGCGCAGAGGAGTACCCTGGTTCCTGAGATACAGGCCTTTATAGGGGCTGCGAGTAGCCGCTCCAGCTGGAGTTTAAAGCTCCAGCATCATGTGGGCCAATAGGAAGCTAGTCCAGCCGGGTTAGGACTCCCGGAAGGAGGAGGAGTTAACTCCTTAATTACCTCAGCGGATAGTAAAGCATTGCACGGCAATGTAGCCGATGGGTTGGTGGCTTTTATTATTTTATTTATTTTATTGTAACCCCATTAATGTCAGCTGCAGGGACCCCCTGCTTCTAGAGATATAGACCTCCGTAGCTGCTGCCTGTAGCCGCTCCGGCTGGGTTAGTTTCCTATTGGCTCAGGAGTTTTAACGCAGGAGTTTTAAACCCCAGCCAGAGCAGCTATTGGCTACCCTTATGGAGCTGTGTAACACGGTGAAGGAACATGACCAGCCCTATGCCTGGCAGAGGAGAGAAGGGAATCCGGCGCCACAACCAGTGACAGAATCCAGGGCACTTCCGGGTAGTTGAAAAAACTTTATTTCACTCACAAACGAACAACAGGCTACACCACAGTGGAGGAGTGGAGGGGAGACTGTGGTGTAGCCTGATGTTCGTTTGTGAGTGAAATAAAGTTTTTTCAACTACCCGGAAGTGCCCTGGATTCTGTCACGGGTTGTGGCGCCGTATTCCCTTCTCTCCTATGCAGTATACACAGAAGTTGCACGCCAGGATTTGGAACGCAGATGAGAGCAGGACCGTGGTCTGCAAGTGAGCTTTCATAGGTAAGGTTTCCTTCCCAAGCTCTGACCTCACTTTTGGCCCTTTGTAGCTCCCTCCTCCTTTCCTATGTGACTTTTGCTGACACTTATTGTGGTGGATGACGGCCTGAGCACAGAACAGTTTTCTCTTTTGCTATGCCTGGCAGACCTATGTTTAGTGCAAAAAAATTGTGAGATGCTCCTTCAAGAGGTGATAATAACAATAAACAATAAATAAATAATTAATAAAATATCCACACTCAAATCAAATTATGTGAAAGTGCATCAATAATCCTGATGAAGCTTTTACCGAGCGAAACACGTAGAGTCGAGTTGGAGTAGGCAACGTTTGATCCTGAGGTCCCCCCGTGTCTACCGTTACAAAACCGGGATCGATAGCAACCGGAAGTGACGCAACGGACCGCCGGAAGTGACGCAACGCATGATACACGGTCGGGAAAGCCTGCGGACGAACAAGCCACTCAACTATAGTTTTATGTGCCTATGCTGTATTGCCCAAATGTAAGTGCAATATCCTTTGGTTTAAATCAAAGTGCTTATCGAAATATCTTTAATATAAGCCAACATCCAATTACCATTAAAGAAACTAAGCTATTATCAAAAGGTTTATCCTTTGCTCCAGTTACAGGGCCAGATAGTTTTAAGTTGTATGTTGATCTCCAAAGATATGTGCGCAAGCTTTGCCTTAAAAAATATTTTCAAAGAGACGCAATATCTAGACTGGACACCAACACCAACTTACCACTACATACAAATAATTCAACGTTCAGAAATCCCTCAACCTTCTTCCCTAAGTTTGTGAGTGGTCCCTTTGTGGACACATTCGCTAAAATGGTCACAGATGACCTAGAGACCTTAAGTAGAAACCACAAAGTTAGGACTGATAATCTTAGTAAAGATGAAAAACTAACCTTACGTGCACTTGAAGAAAATGAAGACATAATCATAAAACTAGCGGATAAGGGGGGGGGTTGGTAATCATGGATAAATCATATTACATCCAAGAGTCACTGAGAATTCTAAGTGACATATCCACTTACCAACTCCTCCCAACGAATCCTACTACACATTACCAGCAAAAATTATTTAATTATTTAACATTTGGTTTAGATCAAAATTTAATTACTCCAAAAGAATTTGAATTTCTTTACAATAAACACCCCAGATTACCCTTGTTTTATATAATCCCTAAAATACATAAAAATATAAATTTTCCCCCCGGTCGCCCCATCATTTCGGGCATCCAATCACTAACATCACACTTATCTCAATATATAGATAGACAACTCCAGAAATATGTCATACAATTACCTTCTTACCTCCGGGATACTACCCACATACTGCAGACACTCCAGGACATTCAGTGGCAACCCCATTATATTTTTGTTACCGCAGATGTCAATTCATTATACACCATAATCAACCATGATCAAGGATGCGAATCAGTCTCAAACACCCTAAAAAATGACCCATCTGTTTCAAAAGAATTTAGAGATTTTTTGATTTTAGGAATTAAATTCATCCTTTGTCACAATTTTTTTCACTTTAATAAAGCTTATTATTTGCAGGTATGTGGCACCGCCATGGGCACCAAGTTTGCTCCTAGTTATGCTAATATATTTATGGGATATTGGGAGGAACAACATATATGGTCCAATTGTCCCTATGGTGCAAACTTGGTGCTGTGGCGGCGCTACATAGATGATATTATTTTTATTTGGTCAGGCACTTTAGCACAGTTAACACAGTTTCAGCTATATATGAATAACAACACTAACAATTTAAAATTCACGTTTGTCACTAATACTAATAAAATAGAATTTTTAGATTTAGAAATCACTATAGTTAATAATCACATATACACCAGCACATATTTTAAACCGGTCCAATCAAATAATTATTTACATGCACAAAGTCACCACAACCCCACATGGGTCAAAAACATCCCTAAGGGACAGTTCATTAGACTGAAAAGAAACAGCTCACATCCAGATACATTTAAAATTCATGCCGAGGATTTAAAACAAAAATTTGTGGAGAGGAAGTACTCCCCACTAGAGTTGGATAGAACTATCTCTGAAGTTGCAGCGATGGACAGAACCAGTCTCTTACAATATAAAAATAAAAATAAAAATATTAATTCATCAGGCAATTTGTCATTTGTCACTCAATATAACCAAATGGCACCCAACATTCGCAAAAACTTTAAGAAAATACTGGCCAATATTGAAAAAGGATAAAGAACTAGAGGGAATCTTACCCGAATATCCACATATTATATTCACAAAAGCTCCTAATATAGGACAGAGACTGGCACCTAGCTGTCCATCGCTGCAGCCAGTTCAAAGAGACACAACACTCTGTGGAGGATACTTCCTCTGTAACAAATGCACGGCATGCAAATACAGTAACAAAAAAATAAATTTTATATCAAATAATACACATAAACAGTATAAAATTAAACAACATATTACATGTAGTAGTTCCTTTGTTATATATTTACTTGAATGTCCGTGTGGTCTGCAGTATGTGGGTATGACAACGCGAGCTATAAAAAGACGTTTGTATGAACATATATACAATATTAAAACCGGTTTAGTCACACACAATGGGGCCTATGCAGAGAGCAGCGCTATTTCAAAACTCGCCATTTTTTGGAGAAAATCGCGCAGAAAACAGCAGAAAATGGCGAGTTACGAAAAACGCGCCAATTTTTTTTTTCTATTTCTAAAACTCGCCTCGCGGCTGGTGAGAACCTCCATCTCGCCAGTTTTAAAAATATCCTTATGTAGAGAGGCGCGAACGGCATCTAGCGGCTGTTCGCGCCAATAAAATGGCGCGATTGTCTCCTTTTTGCCTCGCCAGGAAAAGTTGGCAAGAAGCTGCCGCTCGCGGCCATAGCAAAGGAAAGAAAAAAAGCGCGAATTTTTTTTAACACATTTCTGCAGCGCGCATCTCGCCAATTTAAACTCGCCACACGCATTCATGTTAAACATAGCAGAATTCGCACATTTCTGCATATGGAGAATAAAACTCTCCAAAAAAGCTACTTTTTATTAAACTCGCCAATTTTAAAATTCGCTGCTCTCTGCATAGGCCCCAATGTGTCTAATCATTTTCTTCAGGTGCACAATAAAGACCCAAAAGGTTTGAGGTGCGTAGGAATAGAGCGCATTGTACCACACTGGAGAGGAGGTAATACATTAAGCCTATTGGGGAGAAGAGAGTCCTATTGGATTTATGAGTTATGTACTCTGTCCCCAATGGGCTTAAATGTAGAATTTGATTTGAAATCCTTTTTGGTGGGTTAGTACCAAATACATCCATATAAGGTGACATGTCACATACATTAGTGTTTAAATTCGCTTATAGCAGTAGGTTCCTCCTATATAAATAAGCACACCATCACTGGTTTAATACACTTTATTTAATCATAATTTGCAATATTATATTAAATATTATTTTATGTCTTACCTTAAAATTATGCATTTTTATTCATTCATTTTTTGTTTATATACATAAAAATATATATGTTGTTAGTATATGTTTATTGTTTATTGTGTCATGTTTAATGTTGTGTATTATGTATAACAGCTGTACAAAATAGTAAGTTGCTTTTTGCTATATTGTTCAATGACATTTTCACTGCGCAGTGTCTGATTACAAACACACTAAGAGTAACTTCATTACAAGCACAGCGCATGTGCAATTAGCTACAGGTGGAACTATTTACCCAAATGGTGAAGTCAGTATTTAAAGGACATTTTGGACTTTTTTATTCATATACCCCTGAGGAAGAGAGCAGATCGCTCTTGAAACGCGTAGGGTGGAGGTTCAAGCCCCGCACACATTGTTGCAGTATCCCCCGCACATCGGTGAACCAACGTAAGCTGCCAGCTAACCATCTCTTATAGCCGCTGACGAGTTGAACCAGCTGTTGCAGTTTCCCATTATTCAAGCGCCCTGCTTGGCGCCCTGCAGGAGTACCTGCTGACAAGTTGCGTCCACGAGCGGATAGAGACGCCAGCTAGCAGTGAGCAGCAGATAGACGAGCTCACGGTGACCCGTGGCTGACATCGTGCTGAATCAGCTGCAGCTGAGTCCCATCTGCCCAGACGTGCTTCCTGGAGCTGCAGGAGTCCCCGCTGATGAGCTGCACCCACGAGCCGACAGAGACGCCAGCTAAGCGAGGTTTTTAAGTGATACAGTTAGACTACAGTTAATATATATATATATAGTTAATATACTCACCTTCTTCATGCAAGACCAATAACCAATAACCTCAGCTGATATGACATGGATCTAATTGCATTCTCTTCACAGGTATGTTCCTGATGTTGAAACTCTCTGTATAAGACTGAATCTGGCCTTGTTGAATTGATATATAAGTATGTTCCTGATGTTGAAACTCTCTGTATAAGACTGAATCTGGCCTTGTTGAATTGATATATAAGTTAGTATGTTTGAATGTAAAAAGTATATATTTTTTTTTTTTTCTTTTCCTCTTAACTCTGTGCTGTTAATTGAACAAATGGAACAAGGTGACTGATTGGGGAGGGGGAGGGTCATGTGACCTTTTTTTTGTGTATAATACTAACAGCTCAGCTGCATTGGGCAGGAACTGCATTAGGCAGTGAGGCATTTCAAGTGAGGTTTTTAAGTGATACAGTTAGACTACAGTTTGACTAGAGGTGACTGGGGACTGCTTCTTTCTGCAAACTCTTTAACTCAAGACAACAAATGGTAAGCTATTCAGATCACACTATGATCCCATGCTTGTTAGCCTGCATAGTTTAACCCCCCACCCCTTTACAACTTCTTTCACTGCAGCCTCTCCCAAAACTGACTGCACAAAACACTGAAACCCTGAATTGACCCTAGCATTGCAATGCAGCAAAACACATGACAAGGTACAGGTTCACCCCTGCTGTTTAGTCTGCACACACTCACTCTGCTCATAACAGCTCCATGCAACACTGCCTACCTCTGGCATCATGAACCTGCTATGTCTTCTAACTTTTTTCTTTCTCCTGACCTCATGGAGATGTTACTCCCTCTATCCACTACAAACTCCTCCATCTTGGCCCGCACCCAACATCACCATACACCCTGGACTACTCAAAAGCCTTGCACTATCTACTGAATGTTGGTGGAGAACTCTAAAAACCAGCACACCAACCACTGCTCACTCTAATGGAAAACACCACAAATTTACAACTTGTAAACAACTACCCAAATTTCTTCTCATACTATTACTCTCTCTAGCAGGTGATATTGAAACTAACCCAGGTCCTCCCATTTCAGCTCTGTCCCATGCCCCTGAGAATTCCACCTTTAAATTCCAAAAAGGGCTATCTGTCGCCCATATAAACATCCGGAGCCTGCTGCCCAAACTAGACGAACTAAGGGCATGGTGCCTTATGCATAAACCCAAAGCCATCGTTCTTACAGAAACATGGCTATCCTCTAAAACCCCTGATGCAAATATCGCCATTCAGGGATACTCCATTTTTAGGAGAGATAGGTCAAAGAGAGGAGGAGGGGTGTTATTTTATATTGCAGACACCTTACAATTTACACTGCTACATTGCCCACCAAGTCCACCCTCTTTTGAAACTCTAGTTGGCAAAATCTGCCTCCCCTTTTCTAAGCCCATCTTGCTTGCTGGCATCTACCGCCCCCCTAAAGCCCTTCCACAATCCTTGACTGATATCACCCAATTTCTTGCCTCCATTTCCTCTCTGAATGAGAAGAGTGAGCTGCTAGTTCTTGGGGATTTCAACTTCAATTGGCTTGACCCTAAAAACCACAAAATCCAGATACAACTCAAGTCACTTAACCTATCGCAACTCATTTCCCAACCCACACGAATAAACCTGAAGTCGCATAACCATTCCTTGCTAGACTGGATTCTCTCCTCAAACCCCAGCAGAATCCAATCCTCTGGCATCCTTCCTGACATTTTCAGTGACCATGCAATAGTGTACTGTGTAAGGAAAATTAAACCGCCCCATTCAAGCCCCAAAGTTCTCCTAACTAGAACATTTAAAAACTTTAACCCACAACAGTTTCTGGATGACCTTACCAACTGCCCATGGCACAGAATCGATTTAATTCCCGACCCTGATTCTGCGCTCGACTATTTCCAATCCGAGTTCTTAAAACTCTGCGATACCCATGCTCCACTACGCAAAATAAGGGTACGGGGGGCCCACCTTCCATGGGTTACACCTGACCTTATAGCACTCTACCAGTTCAGGGATGCCTTGTGGAAAAGCTACAAAGTAACTGGCACTACCAAGGATCTCAATCACTACAGATGCCTGCGGAACGTGTGCACAAGGCAAACAAGGCATGCAAAAGCACAATATTACTCTGACAATCTCCTCCAGAATACATCAAACCCAGCTAATTTCTGGAAGGTTATCAACAATATATTCCAGCCTCCTAACCATCAACAACCAAGTAATATCACTAAGGGGGATATTACTCTGACAAACCCCACTGACATTGCAAATGCATTCAATGATTACTTTGTGGGGTGTGCCACTAACCTATTAGCGAAACGCAGCACAAACCCCAAACCTGAATCTCATCCTGGGAGTACCCCTATAGTCCCACCCCCTCCCAACACTGCCCACAATTTTCAATTTAGCCCAGTATCTGAAGAGGAGATTACACAAGCGCTCCTCAAACTAAAACTAAGCAGCCAATGTGGACCCGACTTACTACAATCTAGGTTCCTACGACTTGGTGCCCCAGCCATTGCCAAACCAATTGCGTCGATAGTCAACTCTATCCTGTCTGCAGGCCATATCCCTAAGACCTGGAAAACTGCCAGAGTTGTCCCAATCTTCAAAAGTGGGGACAAAAACACTGTCTCAAACTACAGGCCAATCTCACTTCTCCCAATTCTATCCAAAGTTATGGAAAAATGTGTCCACTCCCAATTAAGCGAGTTCTACACCAAGACAAATTTCCCTAGCCAATTCCAGTCTGGGTTTCGTCCCAAACACTCCACCGTAACTACCCTGCTAAAAGTTTGCAATGAAATCCAGTGTGGAATGGAACGGGGACAACTCACTGGTGCAGTATTCCTAGATTTTGCAAAGGCTTTTGACACAGTTGATCATGCTATCCTGCTTAACAAACTCCAGAGCTCTGGAATAGGGAAACATGCTTTAAACTGGTTTCAGTCCTACCTATCAGGAAGATCCCAACATGTGTCCATCTCAGGCTCTAACTCCAACCCCCTGGATATCACCTGTGGTGTCCCGCAAGGCTCTGTTCTGGGGCCCCTACTCTTCTCAGTGTTCATTAATGATCTTCCCACAGCTTGTAAGGAAGCCTCAATACACATGTATGCAGATGACACAATCCTGTATGCACACAGCCATAGCCTCTCTGACCTTCAACACATACTTCAGTCTGACTTTTTGAGACTCGAAAACTGGATTTCCCAAAACAAACTGTTTTTAAACACTGACAAGACTGTAACAATGGTATTTGGGACCAAGACTAAATTTGTAAAGCTTCCAGTGACTGAGCTCCTGATTAGAACCAACGCTAAAACCACCCTAACACCTGTCACTAGTTTTAAATACCTGGGCTTATGGTTTGACTCCCACTTAACATTCGGGATGCACATTGATACCCTGACAACCAAGACCTATGCCAAACTAGGGGTACTTTACAGGAACAAATCCTCCCTAAGTCTCCTGGTCAGAAAGCGTATTGCACAGCAGATGCTAATGCCAATTATTGACTATGGAGACATAGTATATGGCTCGGCTCCTCAAACCCACCTTAGCAAACTTGACACCCTCTACAATTCAATTTGTCGTTTTGTTCTCCAATGCAACTACAACACACATCACTGCGAAATGCTCAAAGAACTAGATTGGTCATCACTAGAGTCTAGGCGCAAAGTTCACCTTTCCTGTCTCACCCTCAAATACTTTCTGGGCAAGCTACCCAGCTACCTGAACAAGCTCCTCACCCCTACCACATGCAGTACCTATCACCTGAGATCAGACTCCAAAAGACTATTCATGGTCCCAAGACTCAACAAAGTATCCGGACGTTCCTCCTTCTCCTTCCGTGCACCCCAAAACTGGAACAACCTACCAGAGACTCTCATATCCACCACCAGCTTAAGTTCTTTCAAATCTAAGGCTGTCTCACACTTTAATCTGGTCTGTAACTGTTTCATAAGCTCATAATATATATTTTCTTTAACTGTGCATGCAATGTCTTGTATATAAATGTATACCTTGTTCATTTATGTAACTGTATTTGTAACCATGTATTATTTGTTTTACTCTGTGCCCAGGACATACTTGAAAACGAGAGGTAACTCTCAATGTATTACTTCCTGGTAAAATATTTTATAAATAAATAAATAAATAAATAAATAAGCAGAGAGCAGCACACAGATGAGAGGGGATACTCTCTAAAATATCCACTGCCTGCAAACCTATTCCATCTGGTGAGTAGGCATTGCTATCATCAACATTGGTGCTACGGAGCAGTTGAACAACCTATTCAGATTTTTAATTGCTAAAATATATGTGTCCATGCAAATTGTGCATTATATCAAATATTAATTGTTATTAAATGATTTTATTGTCCTATAATACCATTTCAGTTTTCAGCTGTTATATGTTGTCTTATATGTTGTTTGTTTAATGTTTCAACAGTATTACGCTATGTGTTGTGCTTTTTCTTTGTTTTCAAGCCCACCGTGAGGATCAACACTCTTCACAACCAACAGGCTTGGTTTTCGTATATCCTTTATAGTGGTAAAGTTTATAGGCGCCCACGGAACTATTCCCTGTCCATACTGTTTTCCTGACCAGGGGGTCAGGCTTTGTGTCCTAGGCAGCCCCTTATGTATAGTCTTATTCAATATATAAGGTAATAGTTACCACACCATACACATTGCGGTTAGCGCTACCTGTTTTGTTGTTTATCCTTTGGTTTAATACATCATTTTGTTGAAAATTGCATTTGAGAGTGTCAACTCTGTCACACTGAGGTACTATAATGAGACCAGCTGCTTTTTACTCGTCTCAAGAGTCCTGAGCATATTAATATGCATACTGTCTTCAACTGATTGGGAAAGTGTGAGTCCCCATTTCTGTAAATACCCAGTTGTCATTTAGTTTGAAAATACTACACTATATATTATTTTCATTTTTCTACATATGGTGATATCTGCGCTCCCCAAAATCTACACCAGACCTATGTTTAGGTCTGCAGTGCAGCAGTGACTGGGTTAACATTCAGCTGGGAAGGTCTTGTTAATTTGTCTGGTCCCAGCTGCCTCTGAGAGGAGCTTTAAAAACCCCAGGCTGCACACACATGCAGGCTGTATGACCCAGTGAGATATACTGGAATGCTGAGGGAGAACTACTGCTATAAGGTCAGTCTTCAATATACTGTTTTGCTATACTGATTCTCTGGACTCTGAACAGCCCTTGTTGGGAAAAGGGCAAAGCCCTGCTCTGGACTTATTTTCTGTTTGTTGCATATGCTGAAAAGAAGCTGTTTTATTTTTGTATGCCATATTTTTGAGGCTCAATAAATAAGCCATTTCAGAAACCCACGTTTGGTTGCATGTATCCTGCAACATATGGTGTCAGTAGTGGGATATTGAGAGGCCCCTGCATTTGAAGGGCCACACATATAAAAAAAGAAAAATGGAACAGTTTTTAAAAGAGTTTCTGTGTGAGCAGGCCAAACAGCAGGAACTACTATTGCAGCAGCAAACCTAGCTCCTAATCCAGCAGCAGGCAACACAGGATGAGTGGATGGCCAGGCTGCTGGCCCAATCTCAGTATCTGGTCCAGCAGAGCAGAATCCATGTCAACCTCCGGTGAGGGAACCCTCTCCATGTTCTACCTGCGGGGAACAAGGCCACCATTATATGGAATGTCCACAGATGATTGTTCCTTCAGCAGGACAGTCACCTCGGCCTTCCCCAAAGAAAGTTGCAAACCCTGGCTACTTCCAGCCCAGATTTGGGGTAAAACCATCCAGGCCCTTGTAGATTCAGGCTCTGGGAAAACTCTGGTCTTCCAGGAACTGTTACCGCCTGACGTGCTTTCCTTTGACTCCCCATGGTGTATAGAGTGTACACACGGCGATGTAAAGTGGTAACCGACGGCCAAAATTCGGCTTCAGGTAAAAGTTCAGGAGGCCTGGCTCGAAGTAGGAGTCGCTCCTTGGCTCCCTGCCCCCGTTTTGCTCAGCCGGGACTGGCCTTTCTTTTCAAACCTAATGGCTCCAGTCTCTCAGGAGCCTCATTCTCTGGTTCAGGATAACCCTGTAAACTGTTCCCCTTCTCAGCAGACCTATTCCCAATAGACACCGGGTTCCAAAGACTCAGAGGCAAAGATGCTGTGACAAACAGGACTGGTTGCAGAAATCTGGGACTCAAGGTGGCCATACTAATAGGCATAAGTCACAAGTAATGACTGGGGATGGCCAGAAGGAGGGAGCGATAGGCCCTGGGGATTTACCAGAGCTATGTCTCCCTGAGGGAAAACCCAGTCCGGGATAGACAATATGATAAAGTGGTAAAAATTGATGACCAGATATTGAATGCACAGGGGGTAATGGTATTCCCTCATTTTGAATTGTCAAACAATATCCTGCATAGGGTGAACAGGCAAACACAAACAGGGGAGGTCACCAGACAAATATTTGTTCCCAAGGTATTTGTTAAAACTGTCTTCACCCTAGCCCTTGGGGTGGTCACCTTGGTAGAGATAAAACCTTGGACCGTATTTTGTTCCGCTTCTATTGGCCAGGGATGCATAGTGATATTTCTAAGTTATGTGCGGCATGTCCTGAATGCCAGTAACTAGTCCGAAAGAACAAAAACCAGCCCCCTTGGTTCCTCTACCCTTGGTATCAGTTCCCTTAGAGAGGATGGTAGTAGACTTGGTAGGGCCCTAGAGCCTTCTGCGAAAGGACACAGGTTTATTCTCGTAATAGTCGACTATGCAACAAGCTAACCTGAGGCCTTCCCCCTGAGGACAGCAACGGCGAAGCAAGTAGCCAAAAAATTTTGGAGCTGTTCTCATGCGTCGGACTTCCCCAGGTTATGTTGACAGACCACGGTACAAATTTTATGGCTAAACTGATGCAGGATGTGTTAAAATTACTAGAGGTCAAGTCTGTTCAGACATCGGTCTACCATCCACAGACTGACGGATTGGTGGAAAGATTTAATCGAACTCTAAAAGGTATGTTGAGAAAATTTGTAGATTCAGAGAAGAGAGCCTGGGATGAACTTCTCCCTTTTCTGCTGTTTGCAGTGCGGGAAGTTCCCCAGGCCTCCACGGGATTTTCTCCATTTGAATTACTCTATGGCCGCCAACTCCGGGGTATCCTATACCTCCTAAAGAAGTTCTGGGAGGAACAGCGGTCCCCTTCTAAGAATAGCCTGCAATATGTACTAGACCTTAGGAAGCGCCTAGATGTGGTCGGCCATTTTGCTAGGGAGAATCTTAGATCAGCCCAGGACAGTCAGGAGAGACATTACAATCAAAATGCTCGCATGAGAGTGTTTCACCCGGGAGACCAGGTGATGTTATTGTTACCCAGTTGTGAGAGCAAACTCCTACCCAAATGGCAGGGCCCATTCGAAGTACTCCGCCGCACGAGTGATGGGGCTTATGAGATCGCTCAACCAGGGTCCAAGAAGGGTAAACAAATTTACCATGCTGAAACCCTGGGAGGTGCAGCAGTCTCTATTCATCCACCCGGTGGAGGAGGAAACGGACCTGGGTCCTCAGCCCCCACCGGGGAACACATTTGATGATGAACAAATCCCAATGGGTAGACAGTTATCCTCTGAAGAAAAAGGAGACTTGTTAGAAATAATTACTCAATTCAATTATGTTTTTTCTGATTTGCCAGGGAAAACTAATTTAGTTTCACATGTGATAGAATCGCAAGGCAGGGATGTGGGGAGTGAGCACAGCAGAAGAATCAGGCTGGAGGCAGGTGCATCGCCGAAAAACTTTATTGCGGCATGTAAGCCAAAAAGGTTAAAAACACATGAGGAGAATCCCCTGACGCGTTTCGTCCAGAGGGACTTTATCAAAAGGTTTTTCGGCGATGCACCTGCATCCAGCCTGACTCTTCTGCTGTGCTCACTCCCACATCTCTGCCATGCGATTCTCTACACTGCTCGGGATGGAAGCACGCGACGGAGCAGGGTCCTCCCCCAACAATCACACACTGGAGAAGGAAACATATGCCGGGAGTATGAGTATGTTCTAACTTCATTTTTTCTTATGTGACTACTTCCTAGCCTGTGCGGGATGCCCCAGAATTGTGGAGATTACATGGAGCCACGGGATTACTGAAGACCCACCCAGAGAGGGACCACCGAAGAAGAGCATACCACTCATCGGACTGGTCCGAGGTCTAAAGTTTCATGACATTTTGGAGCTCCATACCGCATATTTATCATTATCATTACTATTGATTTTGTGGGCTATACCTGTCAATTGCCAATTGGTTAGAGTCACTGTGCGATATTAGACTGTGTCAGTATAAAGAAGGGGAGTTGGATCCTGCTCGTATTATATACTATAAGGACTTGATTTTCCACAGCATTACCAGTATTTGAGCACCCAATTAGGGATATTCCCTCATCCACCTTGTCACATGTGATAGAGACTGCACCTGGGGTAAAAGTACGTTCTCGTCCTTACAGGTTGCCTGAAAGCCATAAGGCCCTGGTAGAGAAGGAGGTACAAGAAATTTTACTGAGGAATGTGATGGAGGAATCATGCAGTGAGTGGTGTAGTCCACTAGTTATGGTCCCTAAACCAGATGGGAAGGAAAGATTTTGTGTGGACCTCCGAAAGGTCAATGCAGTATCCAAGTTTGACGCATATCCGATGCCATGGGTGGACAAGTTAATTGACGCCCTTGGTAACGCGGAATATATATCGACGCTGGACTTAACAAAAGGATACTGGCAAATACCTTTAGAGGAAAAGTCCAAGTGCAAAACAGCCTTTGCCACTCCCATGGGTTTATAGCAGTTTGTGACGATGCCATTTGGACTCCATGGAGCCCCAGTCACATTCCAGAGACTCATGGATAAAGTCCTGAGACCTCATAGGGCTTATGCTGCAGCCTACTTAGATGACATTTTCGTTTATAGTAAAGACTGGCGGGCCCATCTAAATAGGCTGAAAGCGGTCCTCAGGTCTCTAAGAGAGGCAAGGCTCACAGCCAACCCTAAGAAATGCACCTTAGGTAAGACGGAAACCAAGTACTTAGGTTATGCAGTGGGAGGTGGAAAGTAAGGCCACTAGCCAACAAGGGAGCTGCCTTGAAAGAACTTCCGACCCCGAACAAAAACACAGGTACGCTCTCTGTTGGGTTTAGCAGGGTACTACAGGAGGTTCATCCCCAACTACTCTGAAGTTGCAGCCCCACTAACAGACCTCACAAAAAAGTGTGCCCCTAAACAAGTGGTATGGTCAAGGGAGTGCCAGAGAGCCTTTAAAGGTGTCTATCAGAGGGTCCCGTCCTTAGAAGCCCAGACTTCGATAAGCCTTTTATTGTGCAAACCGATGCATCAGAGATAGGGCTAGGGACAGTGCTATCACAACAGTTTGAGGGAGTGGAATATCCAATCCTTTTTCTGAGTAGGAAATTGTTCCCGAGGGAAAAAAACTACTCAGTGATTGAGAAGGAGTGCCTCGCAGTAAAGTGGGCAATCGAGGCCTTGAGGCATTACCTGGCAGGATTCCATTTTACTTTGGTAACAGACCATGCTCCATTAAAGTGGTTTAATACGATGAAAGACTCCAATGCTAGGTTGACCAGGTGGTATACGGCCCTCCAACCCTTCTCGTTTGAGATTCAGCACAGGCCTGGAAAAGAAAATGCAAGAATGTCCGTTAGAGCAATATTTGCCAAACAAGATCTTGCTTCAAGACTTCCAGAATCCTAATGAAGTATTAGAGATTCCCCACGTCACAGCCAGTCGCTTGCAGAAGACCCTCCTCATAGGGTGCAATAATAAATGAGAATATATGTTGAAATTAACATATTACCACTTTATTATAATATTATCTGTGTGTCTGTATGTAAAATGTAAAAACTTTAGCAACTGATTATTGTAATAAATAGTTGAAATTAATTTTTGAACTTATCATTTAAACGTAATTGATTATTCCAATGTAAATTCAAAATCTTGAATTATAATATTTTAATTTAAAACGTTATGTTGCATTGTGATCTAAAAATCTTAACTTAGATGAACATATTAAATCTCCATTTCTCATTTTGGCTCATACTAAATTTATGAAGCAGTGTTATTTTATAAAATACTTTAAGCACCAGAGGAAATCTTGGAAGTATTTCTATCAAAATCATCCTGGCTGCAAATCTGGGGCAATACTAGTACAAAAATAATGCACCAAATTTATCAGGGGGGAAAACCCCTGTTGGCTTCAAGGGAAACATATTTTCTTGATCAATTTGATTATGTTTTTTGCTTCAGTTGTACAGCCAGGATAAATGAAGGCCTTTGAATAGGCTGTAAGGAGTCTCTGTGGGCTGGAAGGTGTATCGTAGAGTAGCACTGTTAATAAATGATGAGTCTTCATGTATTGAAGGCTTTGAGTTAAGAATAAACATCAGTTAATATTTGACCCTATCTGTTAGCATTTTAATCACCCAACCCAATAAAATAATGTCATCTTGTATGCAGTTGGTAGTCCGTCTTCTATTTAATGTTGTAAAGTATATGTTTATATTTGTGTCTTTTAAAATGAAAAACTTTCTCAAAGTCTCCTTATCAGTATGTAGAGGTGTTATATTTAGGGAGTAGATACAATTCTAATCAATATGTAATTTCTATGTATTCATTTTATGTTTGTACCAACATGTTTTTTTCTTCTTTTGGCAGTGAGGAAATCCAGCTATAAGATTCAACACTTGGAAGGGGTTCCAAGAGCCACACATTGTTGTTGTTATTGGCAAAATAAATTGCACTGTTTGTCTATTTTTGTAGAATTCCCAGTGTTTCTTGACTGCAGGCAAGTCAAAACAAACAGAGCCATACAAAAAAGTCAATGCATCAAACCAAGAGATCAATTTTGTGAAGAGAGAATTTGTGAAAGGTAGTACTTTTCTAGCTGCCTCTCCAGCTTTCTTATACCGGATCAAAGATTAGCCCTTAAGATGTATACAAAGAGTATGTATGTATGTATTTCTTATATTAACTGGCAGGGCACTTTCTTATGTGCAGGGTTTACATTGAACCGAATGACATGAGAAGTTTGTAAATAATGATTAATTGTAAAATACTCTGCGCCAAGGCCTTGGAAAAAAAAATGTTTGCAATCGAATTTTGAACAAATGCCAGAACCCAAAGAAGAACCTTATGAAGTTTTGAAACTTTGAAACTTTAACTTTGTTTTGATATAATAAAAAGTATGAAACTGCCAAACTTTTTTTTAAACTTTTTTTAATAGTATGTTGACCTGAGGAAGAGGGGAGAACTCTCAAAAGCTTGTCTTATAATATCAATTGTTAGTCCAACTAAAAAAGGTATCGCCTAATACTGAAGTACTCAGTTACTATCACAACTGGACTAACACGGCTATTTCTACTGTACATAATATTTTAATTGTAATCATTTTTTTGAGTTATAGATTTAAGATCACTGGTAAGCTTCATTTTCTTTTCTATTTCATGTAGCTGACCAGCCCTGAAAAAAATAATAACTTGAAATACATTTTTTAAACCCCCATTTGATGTCCCTGCTATGTTGCTGCTACTGCACCTTTTGCACTGTACAGTATCTCAATTTGAGCTGAATTGCTGAATCAACGAGGCTTGACCCTTTTCTTTGCCCCGATTGGCCTTTTTTCCTCTCCCCTTTTGTTGAACTGTTGTCAATTTATTTTCCGCCTCTCTGGCAGTGTCAACGTTTTCCCTTCTCCCCCATCTGCTTTGAAATCACTTTAGACCAATAGAGACTTTAAAATGGCTAGAAAGACCCTAATGATCTGCCACTTCTAAGGCTTTCCTTATCTAATAGGCTCCCCTGGGGTTTTCTCAATATCTCAGGTGTCTGTGTTTACTCTAAGGTCAGTCAGCAAATGTAAGTTGGAAATAAACAAGTAAATAATAACATTTAGACCATTATTTATGAATGAGCTGTAAGTTGTAAGTGCTGGAAGGTGTCAAATGGGATACTGTAGTGTAACTTAGTAATTATAGACACAAAAGTCTATTCTTATTGGATCAGGAAATGACTCTTCCTCACTCGCTAAATATCTATGTCATTTATTCTTACCGTGCTGATTAAAGTAATCTATTCTCTGACTTTTAGATCAAGATGTGTTGTTTCATTGGAAATTCCCAATATTGGTCCCAGATTGTTCTGAACCCATGGCCATACCATACTCAAAGATTAGTAGATTCATTTTAACACTAGAGATGGCTGAACCAGTCCAAATCCCTTTCCCAGATTTTTCCCCCCTATTTTGTTAATTTATTATATTTAATTTTTTTATTTTGAGTGGTCGCAGCCAGGATAGGAGGGACTCTGCCTGTACCCCTCTTGTGAAACTTAGGAGGAGGTCAACTGTTTTAGGCTCAGTTGGCTGTGCAAGTGGAAGAGCATTAGCAGTGGTTGATGTACCAGCGAATGTTTCTGCTGGTACCAGGTGCCAGAGTAGGCATTGTACTGGGCCTGCTTAACCCCCAGGTTGTGAGTGTGCCTCAGGAACCATCTGCTTCTGTTTTTTAAAGTAGCACTGTTTTAGAGGAAGCAGGTAGGAGTGTAGATTTGGGGTGTTCTTTGGACTGTTTGCTTGAAACTCTGTTGTCAGTGTCATCTTTTCCCCCTGCTTTTTCTTTCTTGTTATTGACCTCAACTGATTCTCTCTGTATCCTGACTGAGACTATTGAGGCCTCCAGCACACGGGAACACATGTTTGGACAGGTGTGCAAGGAGCAGATGCATTCATACTTGTGGAGAGCATTTGCTGGTGATGCTGGTGTCGGGGTTGCCAGAGTAGAGCCCCATTCTAGTCTGTTGTGGAACCCCATGACAGGTTTTGAATCTGTGGCCTTCTATCTGGTTTAACTGGCACCACCTGAGTCAGCTAAGCCCAGCACCTCTAGGTCTGCTTCTGCTGCTCTTGCTTTTTAACTGCAAGCTTCACCAGGTGGGAATGTGGGTGTTCAGGAGGTGGAACCACAGGCATGAGGAGTGGGTCAGGTAGCAGGGAGCCCATGCAGTCAGGAGTTTGCAATTGCTGTAATCCTGTTTGGTGTAGGAAGTTCCCCATTGGAATTTGGAAAAGCAAAGTGTGACAATGATGGTAGTGGTGGTGGTGATGGTGGTTCTTCCGATGAGCTTAGCAAGGATTGTCCTGGAGAAGGTAAGGCAGAGGAACACGGACGTGCTGCTCATCAACATCATGGTGTATATCCCCAAGATTTCTCTCCTGGCATTCCAGATTTCTCCCCTAGCTTGCAGGCATCACAGGGACTCAGTGGCCTGCCCAGAGGAGTCACCAGCATGGTGTGGATATACTTCCAATTTTCCAGCCATGGCTTGGTGAGCTTGTCTGAGGTGTACACTGCGTAATTTGTCATACAGCAGTGCATAGGGACAAGAGTGGAGGATGACTGGGTATGAGTGCTTTTCTGCAACATTTGCAGTAGATCAACTTTTTGCATGGGATCAATTTGAAGCAGATGGAGTGAAGCCTTAGGCTACGCTTATACTAAGGGCTATGGCAACGGCGACGCGACCATGTGACGTCAGCCGTTGCCGTCACAATAGCAAATCCTGCACTCTGGTGAATGTGCTATTAAGCAATATTCACGCCCACAGTTTATTATTATATATTAGGTGTTTATTATTTTATTTGCATATATTTATTATGCCTTAACATATTTTTATTACTAAGCACTTTATGATGTTTCACTATAATGTCAAGTTACGTGATTTAATTTTCATTATGTCACTGGGTATTTTTATATTCTCACTATAGCGATATTCTTTTATTTATAAAATCACATGTATATATTTGTATATGCACATGTATTTATTGTAGTGTTGCACTCATTGACAGAGGGTTTTTCAGTTGATCTCATTGGTGATCAAGGGCGCTTAATGACAGTGTGTCTTTCAGCTGATCTCATTGGTGATCAAGGGTATTTAATGCACGTGTGCGGCCTCAAGTCGTGACCTCCTGACGAAGCATTGATTGCGAAACCGGGTAGGAGTCACGAGAGGCAGTACTCCCTTTGGCTGGAACAGGATTCCAGGAAGTAGTTGCAGAGAGGTAAATTCTGCCGTGTGTTCGCGTGTCCGGACAGTTTTGCATCCACACTGAGCCCCTGCTGCCACTTCTTGTGATCAGATCCATTCACCTCAATTGGGCTTTTTTAGAGATTATTGAGCACCCTGCGTGGATGCTATTTTATCTATATGGATATTAGTCACATGTACTTCACTGGAGTTATGTTTTGGTTTGGTATTTACAGGGTGTGATTTACCAAACATAGTATATGTTTATATGTGTTTTTGTTTTGTTTATTTTATTAAGTGATTATTTGCAATTTATGGTCATTTTGACCTTTATTAAACATTGTGATGTACATTCTACTAATCTGTGGTGCGCTTGTGTGTGTTTTTCCAAAATGTATTATGCCTATAACTGCTACAGAAAAATTAAGTTACTAAAATACCCATGATGTCCCTGCAGTGTTCCTAGCAAAATGTTGCTTAAATTCCAAGCCGGCATCTCTTCCAGGTACTTGGGAATACTGTCACGGAGACCAGGTTATTTACACCTTTTTACCAGGATCATACACTGAGCAAAACAAGGTAATGAAATTAATTGTAGTTTATTCGCATACATTCGCTTACACACAATGATACACAAAATACAGACAAAAAGACACACTTACTTTGGGACTGGGGTTGAAAACTAGACTTTCCAAGGTGCAGGGAACTCTTTGAGCGAGTTTTACCCTGACCGGGACATAGCCCGGAATCTCCTGGATCTCAAATCGGCATAAAGTTCCACACGCCACCGCTATGTTCTCTTTTGAGAACTTGGTACCTCCTTACTGTGAGTCACTCCAAATCCCTAAAACTAAAATTGCCATAAAATCCCAGCCGTGTCACTACGATCATTTCTCAGAACGTGGGCGCAAAAGTCAGGACTTAGACTTTGGCAGGTAGGCTTTTCAGGCTTGACAACGAAGCTGGTTGCTCTGCTATTCGCGCAGAAGTAACTTTGAATAGCCTGCCCGCGCTCTTACTACTGGAGGACTATAATCTGATTGGCTCACAGATTCTTATAGTATTCTGAGCTTCAGTCATGATAATGTGTATTTTATAGGGGGTACAGGGGGGTATTGATTAATAAAGTCAAGTTATATAGTTACTGGTCACCTTTGCCCCACATATGCCCTATCTATGTTGGCTAAGGGCCTGGAATGCGGTCAGATGACAGTCCTTGAAGTCTGAACAGAAAGTCTGAACACATACGTACTTACATACATACGTTATTTCTCATTATCCTGTCTCAGTATTTCTCCGAATTTTGTAGACAAGGAGATAATGCCAGAATATTGGAAGCAAGTTCTGCACGTCAGCTTGTTTTGCTTGCTTGACTATATAATCTGTCTGTATACTGTCGCGGCCGAGTTTATTCTAACATTTGCCCGGTCTCGGCCGCGACAGATACTGGGCGCGCGCCGAGATGTCTCGCACGCGCGCCGGAGCCTCGGAGGATCGGTCCTCCGATCGAGGCATCCCCCTCCCCTCTCCGGGTCCACCGGGTCCCCCGGAGCCCCCCACCGCCATCCTCCACATCTCAGGACACCAGGGCTCCCTTCGGGGAGCCCTGGGCACACACACCGTGTGCGCATGCTGCCGATGAAGCGTGACCGCACATCGGTGATGCGCGGCACGCCGAGGGAATTCAACAACAAAGCCGGGAAACCTTGCGGCTTGCGGCTCTAGCCGCATTAGAATAAACTGTGTCGGCACTGTACATAAAATAAACGGGATAAAGTAAAGAGCTTGTATTCTGACCTGTTTACTTAATCCTCTGAGTGCGTGTCCTTTTCCTGATACAGCACTTTAGAGGGTTAATGACCTCTCGAGAGGGTCTATCCAAGTGAAGTGGAACGTCCATACTGAGTTGGAGTAAAGGACAATTTTACAAGTCACAAAACTCAGCAGCCAATCAACGCGTGGGAAAATTCCCCAGCAGCCAATCAGAGCCAAGCCGGCTAGAAAAGCTGGGTCAGTGGAAGATCTGAAATTGTCAAGGGACATGCGCAAGGTTGCCACCTTTCTCCCTGGCTATCTCAATACCACCCGCTGGGACAGACTCCACCACTAAGTGCTAGCCCGGATGACTGCCATTGATCTCTGGACCCGGTACTCTGCCTTTCCCGGCAGACCAAATGCTATTCTCACCTCAGGCATCCTGTGACTGCTTTGAACTTTGATGTGCAGCAGACTTACCGGCGCTTATGGGTTAGCTCGGGCAAGCTGGTTTGGACATTGGTTCCGACTGTAAAAAAATATTACATGTAATAAAGTATATTTTAATACATTAAGGTTTAGTTTAATATACTTGTAAGTCTTGGAGAACAGGAGACAGAAGAGGAAAAATATTGTAGTTTTATTTCTATCTGCCTTATTCCCCACACACAATCTTCTGGACTCAGTCTGGATTCTCAGATTCCCCCGTCAAACTTATATATGGTTGGGGTACCTACAAACCCTATACTGGTTGTGGGTCATCTGGGCACTAGCCGGGGTACCCCCCTTAACCTAGGGATTCCCTCAGCTACAGGAATAGATGTTTTATCTCTGTGCCCCATTCTCCTTTCTGAGCTGTGCAGATGCAGGGTACCCTAGTGGTAAGTCACGCTGGGGTTTACAAGGGGAGATATTGCCGGGACAATGTGCCTACATGTATCCGAGAATCAGGCATGATTTCCAGGTACAATTATGGGGGAACCGGCATCTCTGGACCCCAACCTCCTAGGCATATTCTGTCAATGGTTCCTCCGCAAACCCCCCTTGAAATTCATACCCTAGCAATCCCTGCTTTCTGGCATGCCCGGAAAGGGAAAAACACAAAAAATACTTTTATTACATGCAAGACATTGGCGAAGTACAATGTTACTCGGCCCAAGAGCTAACTCTCTTGGACCCTTATACACGAATCAAGAGTAACCAAAATGGGCTTAACCTTTATTTGAGAGCCTGGTTACCCCCTGCCGTCACAAATACACAATCCCATATGCCTGTTCTCCCTCTCGGCACTAGCTCAAGAGTATGCGTATCCTTGTACTGCTCATAAGGGTGCACCTGTTTCCAGGCTGATGCTCAGCCTGACAAGAGATCAGGAAATGCACCAGTCATTGAAGGATCAGGAGAGCGATGAAAAAATGCAGTAAGTGACCTGGGTTGCTGTCAGTTATAAATCACACGGGAGGACAGAAAAGGCAGCTTAAGTAGAAACTTCCTTCAGGTAGACGAATCAGGCCCAAATTAGCCCGCACGTGACTGGTGATCTAAAATTTCTTATTCATGAGATTTTAAACGTGGCTAATAATCAATGTTGACATGCATTGGAATCATAGAATTATTATCAGGGAAAAAGTGAAAACATATTCTGCATTTCGATTTCAGGGAATCGTAAGGACAAGAAGTTAGAACCACAAAATAGCAGTGGCAAACACATACAATACTTACCCTCCTCCTTTTACTCACACACATACAGTACATCTCACCTTAATCCTAACCCCACACAATGGAGCATATGTACCATGGCAAAAGTGGAGCAATTCCTAGGCAAAATAACTGCACTGTATGGACCAAACAATAAAGTTACATTGAACTCAATAGGAGTTTTTCTTTGATAAATGTTGAGCAGTTTTGGCTGTCCTAGAATTGCTCCTCTTCTGCCTAGATACATAGACCACAAAGTACTTACTTTCCTCCTCCCCACACACAAAGCATTTGCACTCCATCTCACATAAAGCACCCCCAACTCACACACAGCCATCACCTCCCTCTCTAAACAAAACATTCCTTCCCTCTTCTCTCCCCACAGAAAGCTTTCACCATTTTCCCCACAGTAAACCATCACCCTCCACCTCACACAAAGTCATGATCCCTCACACAAGCCATCACCTCCCTCCTCCCACAGAGTCATCACCTCTCTTCCCACTTCTCTCCCCACACAAAGTTCTCACCTCTCACCCCACGCAGTCATCACCACTCCCAACAAAAAATAATCACCCCCCTCCGAGCACACCACCCTTCTCACCCTACACCACCCTTCTCACCCAAAGCCCTTTCATCCCCCATCAAGCCCTGCCCCTTCCCACATAAAGGCATTAGCCTACTGACCATAAAAAGCCCTCACCTCCCTCCCCACACAAAGCCATCAGCTCCCCTCTTCCCACACAAAACCTTCACCTGCCTCCTCTCTATGCAAATTGGGATTTGCTCAGTGAGTAACAACACTGACTGGCACTTAGAGTTTAGCAAGGGTTCAATACCCGGTGTCGACACCTTGTGACCTTGGACATGTCACTTTATCTCCCTGTGCCTCAGGCACCAAAAACATAGATTAAAGGTGCACAGGGCAGGGACCTGTTCCTGCAAAATGTCTCTGTAAAGCGCTGCGTAAAAACTTGCAGTGCTATACAAGAACATGCTATTATTATTATTCACAAAATTGGAGCTTAACAAATAGGGTCCTAAGAGTTTATAGATTTTCTTGATGTACTGTACAGAAAATAGAAACATTTTTGAGTGCAGAATTTGATACATTTTACTATAAAACTGTATCATGCAACTGCTATAACTCACTCTATTTAGCTGCTCACCATTTCACAAGATACCAAATAATCATTGTGAAAACAGTTCTATGCATAATATACAGTATAACTCCCTGTACATTTTTGCAAATCTCTTTGTAGCATAAGAAATGATGAAGTAATTTTTTAAAGATGTTTAACCTCTTTGTTCCAATATAATTTTTGGTATATAGGTATGTTGTCCATTATCCCTGCAGTTCATTATCTATATATAATGATCATATTAATTTCTTTCTTCCTTGCTCGTTTACCAATCAGCCTTTTCTTTGTGTAATCCCCACACGTTACCTATCTTTTGGTGTCAGCTATCTCATCAATCATCTCTTTCCAGGTGTTTAATAAATACAGTATACCAGGATAATATTTTCCATTGCACATTTAAGCGTGTAATTGTAAGTACCGTAGTTGGAGGGAGGAGCACAGTCTGCCGAAAAGGGAATGAAAATGCTGTCCCTAATGCCTCCCAGACATTTCTAACCATTGCATTATTCTATGAAAGACACATTATTTACTTATTTATTTTGTACTCCTCTTTTAATTACTGCTGTGACACACTTTATTCGAGCAAATACCCAGTATGTACCTGGCAGATACCTGGAATGCGCCGCTCCTCACCTCAGACAAGCCCCGTTGCGTTTGCCTTCCCAGCCATGGTTCATGCCTGGCTGACGGGCGGCTGATCTGTTAAATGATAATGATTAGGATTTAATAGGCTGCAATGCTTCGCGTGTCTACCAGATGGCATAAATTCATGAATTGTAATGCAGTATATATATATATATACTGTGCAGTATTGAAGCCAGCGGGAATAAAATGCTTCAATCCCTGCCTGGAAAATAACGCAATGCACTCGGGCAGAAAACAGTCACAAACCTCAATACACCTGAGTATACCCGAATTCGTGGGACTAGCCGAGCCCAAATAAAGTGTGTCGCCAGTGTAGGAGAGTAAGGGAGAAGGAAGGAAATGTGTCCCAGCCAGGCACTTACACAGTGACAAAGCCAACATGGGTCATCTGATAACCTTTCAGCTAAGATATCCATGCGATCACAGTCAAGGGTCCATGGGGTTAATACTATTAAGGCAAAAGCCGGGAAATTCTGGGGCAAAAAAAAAAATGCACCAAATTTATTAAAGAAAAAAAAATCCCTTTTTATTATAAATGGGTCTTTTTTATATTTAGGGGCAAATATATCAGAACAAAGTGGTATTCTCGCGCCAAAAAACCTGCAAAATATTGTGGGGCCATGTACAGTAACATACTAGGGCAATTTGGGAGCAAAATGTGAGCAAATTACCTCATTTTTGTGATGCACCCTTTTGATCCACTGTATGATAGACTTTGATCCAATTTTTGCGCTGTGTCTGTCCTCTTGTGTTCTGGGGAGTGTCAATAGGAGGGGTTAGGGAGGGGTTACATAGCTCACAGATTATGAGATGTATCAAACTGTCTGCCTCTGTAAGGCACATTTTCTCATTTCATTTTGCACCAAAGAAATTCATCAGGTCTGAGGTGACTTTAACTTTGTTGCTAAAAAAATGTGTCCCTTATGTATGTAGCCCCGGTAAGAAATGGGGGCTATATATCTTTCTCCTACTTGTGTAAGTCCTGCTAAGGGCAGGCCGCCAGTAGTTATCATGGGTTTCCCCCGCTTCAAGCCCTGCCTTGATTGGTGGAGGTCGGCCCCCTGACTCTGTGTAGAAGGCATGAGACACAGGGGAGGGGCCTGCTGACATCATTAGGGGTGGGGCTGACTAACTTAGTTTGTCCTGTTCCTGTAAGAGACAGGCAGTTCTGTCCTGGGTTCAGAAGTGTTGGAGTGACGGACCAGAGGGTCATGATTAGAGTGATACCTGTGCTAGGAGGAGAATCTAGGGCCCAGCCTGATTAGAGCGGATAGCACTATAGTGCGGTGGACCAATGCCCCTCCCCCTGCTCAGGGGGTGAGGGGGGGGGGAAATCTAGCCTCACCCAGAGGGTATTCTCCTCTGGGAGGGTGTCGGGAGTATTGGAGCTCCATACAGCCCATCCTGTGGAGGTACAGCCTGGAGGAGAAGGAGAGGAGGACAAGAACCTGTACACTGTACCTGAGTGCTGCTGTGTATGAACTGTTGCTGCTATTGCGGTTGGAGAATAAAGAGACATTGCTGCTTTTACAAAAGACTTGTGTGTGTGTGAGACTGACATCTCTTGCCCTGAAGCAAAGGGCTCTCGAAGGATTTCACCCTACATCCGAAGAGCTTACCAGAGATGGAGGCGCTGCACCGTTGCTGTTAAAGATGAAGGCATACAGTATACCCCAGAAGCCTGTCCCTCTTGTCCCCTATACCATCGCGGGAGACTCAGGCCCTCCTGTTCCTCTCAGGTACGCACCACCATATTACACGTAGCCAGCCCTCACTACACCCTAGGGGTCCAGTCTGCGACTGGGGGGGGGGACATGGGTTACATTTGGAGGTGAGCTGCTGAGATCCAGAACAGGACAGGCTTTCAGCGAAGCAGAGCTGGAAGAGTAAAGTGCACCTTCCATGCAAGTGCTTTAGAGAGTAGGGCATACATGCATACATGGGGTAGTCAGGGGAGAGTGGACTCTCGCACAGTACACCCTGGATGCCCTAAGAGGGTGTTGTAAGATGGGTGTGGAGCTATAGCTGTCCTAGTCCCTTGAGGCAGATAGTGTGAGGCAACTGGGGGGGTTAGCCTGTTAACTTGTCCAGGGACCATGGCCCAGGGCCCGCACTATGTGTGGCCAAAAGTAGGAGACGCCCGTACTTAGGGAGATGCCCGGTACACTAGCCAGCACCCACATAAAACACACCACAGAGTACGTACTTGCAGGAACCATCAGCGAGTGCGGTGCACAGAGAAAGAGTTCTGCCTAGCCTGGGGTATGCCACATCATATCAGTGGGTAAAGCATTCAGAGAGAGCATGCAGAGAGCATCAGAGAGTGTTAGTGAGAGCAGACAGTGTCTAGGAACGAGTTATGCACTAGACACTGAGAATAGTGAGATCATACATTTGGAGGGCTCATCAAAGATGGTGGCCGTGTGCTCCGTGGAGCAAGAAAGAGTTAAAATGGCAACAGCAGCACTATCCACGGCCCAGCAGCTAGCAGCCGTCCCAAAATGGCGACTCCCGCCAATCCTGGATCACGCACGTGAAGCGTGCAAAGAGACTGTTAGAGAAATGTGGCGGGAGATGTGCAGGGGTTTGGCGCCAAACCCAGATCCCCTGCAAAAGGAGCGGCGCGAAAGCCCACCCACCTGTGCTGTGACTGGCCGACAGATAAGGCCACGTCACACTGAGCGAAGGAGTGCCCATCCTCTTGTTTCCACCAGAGGGAGGGGGCACAAGGAGAGCCAATCAAGAGCGTCCACTCCAGAGAAGGGAGGGACAGGAAGTGAAAGCGAGGAACTTCACTTTTGTCATACATTCACAGAGAGAGGAGCTGAAACATTGAACTGTTCCACCCCTGAGCAAATAATGTCCAAGCTAAGCATGACCACCTTCCAGTTCCCAGGAGGCTACCTGGTACTGGAGCTCAATGGCCGAGAGTACCTCCGGTGCCTGTGCATACACTGCAGGACACCCGGACTGGCCCCAAGCACGAAGGCATGATGCCCTCATTGTGACATGTTCTACCTGTGGCCTACCGAGCCATGGCCTATGATCAAGACCCCTCTGGGTGCCTCTCCGGGAACTCTAACGGAGGTGGCAGAGGCAGCGGAGGAGGCTGCCCTAGTTCCCTGCATCACAACTGAGGTGGGAACCAAGGCTCAGCCAACTACAGAGCCGAGAGATGTTCCGGCGGAGAAGAGCGTGACCGCAGTGGAGGTACCGGAGCGGGCCCATTTCATACCACTACCCACTGGTGGTGCGGCAAAAGACCCGGGTGACTCCCTAGCAGAGGATCCGAGCAAGTCGTCATCGGAGGAAGAAGATGGCGTTTCATCGGTGGAGATGCGCCTACCGGCGAAACACCCCAGCTGTAAGAAAGATGGCGGTCCACTTACCGGAGAGCGGGAGCAGACGAGTCCGGACACCCACCGATGGCGAGCGCTGGTGCGGCCTGAGGCCCGTAGAAATCCCATGGCCATGGTGATTCCCAGTGCGGCGGAGACAGGATCCGAGACGGCTCTGGAGGAACCAGAAATCATCAGCCGGCAGCGGAGCGGTAAGGAGACACCCCCACCTCCTTACTCCCGCCAGGCGAAGACGGAACCTGCAGAGGAAGAGAGAGAGATTCTTGCGGCCTACCTGCCCGTCCACGGACCGGATGATCCACCACCGCCCCTTCCGGTCCTTGACGCACTTTCGGTGCGAGACCATGGAGCAGATGGAGAGTCCGCGGCCCCAGCGATGACGTCACTTCCGGTTCCGGCTGGCACGGAGGCCCGGCGGCCATATTTGCAGCCAGAGGAGCAGCCATGGCAGCTGCACTTGCCACACTTGAACGCCATGGCATTCACCGAGGAGCACGAAGCATGCCGGAGAGGGCAAGCAGGAAGGTGCCTATCGGTCACGGCATTACCCGCTTGCTGGACATTGACACGGACATTGCCGATGCCCCAGTCCCAGCCCCTACCTCCATTGCCCCGGCCACTGCCCGTGCCCCGTCACGAGTCATGACACCAGGACCTAGTGGGGATAAGTTGAGCAAGAACCCCAAATATTCCAAAGATTGGAGGGATTGGGAATTGAGTGACGAAGGATCTGATGGGGAGGTACCCTATGACAATGTGATTCGTTTGTCTAACCTTTTAACATTTTCTCCTGTGTCTAGAGGGAGGACCCGAGGGTCCCAGAGTACTGCACAGGCAGGGCCTGTAAGCAAAGTGGTCCACAAAATGAACCCCACCATCTACACAGATACAAGAGGTAGACGCAGAGGCTCACACTCTACTGATGCGGTCACGTCTGGTGTGTCTTCCCAAACTGAGTCAGAGACAGGTACTTCCAGTGCAGCGTCAGAGTATGAGCACCGTGACAATTGGTGGGCACCCCTGTTTACAGGCTACCACAAGGGGATGGACCGTACGAGGTTCCTGCTGATCAGGAACAACATAGTCGACCATTGGTGGGCGGTAGGTGCCTTTACTCCCCAGGAGGTGGTGGATGAGTTAGAACATAGATACCAGGAGATAGAGCAGAGGAACATCCTTCCTAAAGGGGCTGCTATATTGTACGATGACATTGCCCCAGCGGAACCTGAGTTTTGGGTATTGCCAAGCAGGGCAGGTAACCGGAAACTTACAAAGTTGAGCTGAGCAGACGGGCCATAGTGGCTAGGTATAGGGAATCGCACAGCTATGATTTCCCTTATGTGCCTGAACCGATAATGAGTAAAATAGAGGAGTACAAAGATAGCTGGCTCATGAGGCAGTGATGGAATACTTGCGAACGAGGTTCGGGAAGGCAGGCTATCACAATGAGGACAAACTAAGTGATGTAGTCCGGGCCTGGAGTGTGGGGAGATGTATATACAGCCACAGTGTGGTGTCAGCCGGAGTCTGGGTCGGTACAGCCATACTATATAACCGTAACAGATCATAATGGGCGGGAAATATGGAAGCCTGATCCGAGACACTATTATTAGTTTGTTCTCCCCGTTGGGAGAAACTGTGTGCTGTTGTTTTATGCCATCTGGTGGATGTTCTGATGCATAATCCTAACCTGCAATGTGTTTGTTTCCCAGATGTTCACCTGCAGGATGGTGCTGCTTAAGTTAGGTCCAAGTGGGGACCATTGGAATCCACCTGAGGGAGAGTGTAGCCCCGGTAAGAAATGGGGGCTATATATCTTTCTCCAACTGGTGTAAGTCCTGCTAAGGGCAGGCCACCAGTAGTTATCATGGGTTTTCCCCGTTTCAAGCACTGCCTTGATTGGTGGAGGTCGGCCCCCTGACTCTGTCTAGAAGGCATGAGACACAGGGGAGGGGCCTGCTGACATCATTAGGGGTGGGGCTGACTAAACTTAGTGTTGCCTGTTCCTGTAAGAGACAGGCAGTTCTGTCCTGGGTTCAGAAGTGTTGGAGTGACGGACCAGAGGGTCATGATTAGAGTGATACCTGTGCTAGGAGGAGAATCTAGGGCCCAGCCTGATTAGAGCGGATAGCACTATAGTGCGGTGGACCAATGCCCCTCCCCCTGCTCAGGGGGTGAGGGGGGGGGAAATCTAGCCTCACCCAGAGGGTATTCTCCTCTGGGAGGGTGTCGGGAGTATTGGAGCTCCATACAGCCCATCCTGTGGAGGTACAGCCTGGAGGAGAAGGAGAGGAGGACAAGAACCTGTACACTGTACCTGAGTGCTGCTGTGTATGAACTGTTGCTGCTATTGCGGTTGGAGAATAAAGAGACATTGCTGCTTTTACAAAAGACTTGTGTGTGTGTGAGACTGACATCTCTTGCCCTGAAGCAAAGGGCTCTCGAAGGATTTCACCCTACATCCGAAGAGCTTACCAGAGATGGAGGCGCTGCACCGTTGCTGTTAAAGATGAAGGCATACAGTATACCCCAGAAGCCTGTCCCTCTTGTCCCCTATACCATCGCGGGAGACTCAGGCCCTCCTGTTCCTCTCAGGTACGCACCACCATATTACACGTAGCCAGCCCTCACTACACCCTAGGGGTCCAGTCTGCGACTGGGGGGGGGGACATGGGTTACATTTGGAGGTGAGCTGCTGAGATCCAGAACAGGACAGGCTTTCAGCGAAGCAGAGCTGGAAGAGTAAAGTGCACCTTCCATGCAAGTGCTTTAGAGAGTAGGGCATACATGCATACATGGGGTAGTCAGGGGAGAGTGGACTCTCGCACAGTACACCCTGGATGCCCTAAGAGGGTGTTGTAAGATGGGTGTGGAGCTATAGCTGTCCTAGTCCCTTGAGGCAGATAGTGTGAGGCAACTGGGGGGGTTAGCCTGTTAACTTGTCCAGGGACCATGGCCCAGGGCCCGCACTATGTGTGGCCAAAAGTAGGAGACGCCCGTACTTAGGGAGATGCCCGGTACACTAGCCAGCACCCACATAAAACACACCACAGAGTACGTACTTGCAGGAACCATCAGCGAGTGCGGTGCACAGAGAAAGAGTTCTGCCTAGCCTGGGGTATGCCACATCATATCAGTGGGTAAAGCATTCAGAGAGAGCATGCAGAGAGCATCAGAGAGTGTTAGTGAGAGCAGACAGTGTCTAGGAACGAGTTATGCACTAGACACTGAGAATAGTGAGATCATACATTTGGAGGGCTCATCAAAGATGGTGGCCGTGTGCTCCGTGGAGCAAGAAAGAGTTAAAATGGCAACAGCAGCACTATCCACGGCCCAGCAGCTAGCAGCCGTCCCAAAATGGCGACTCCCGCCAATCCTGGATCACGCACGTGAAGCGTGCAAAGAGACTGTTAGAGAAATGTGGCGGGAGATGTGCAGGGGTTTGGCGCCAAACCCAGATCCCCTGCAAAAGGAGCGGCGCGAAAGCCCACCCACCTGTGCTGTGACTGGCCGACAGATAAGGCCATGTCACACTGAGCGAAGGAGTGCCCATCCTCTTGTTTCCACCAGAGGGAGGGGGCACAAGGAGAGCCAATCAAGAGCGTCCACTCCAGAGAAGGGAGGGACAGGAAGTGAAAGCGAGGAACTTCACTTTTGTCATACATTCACAGAGAGAGGAGCTGAAACATTGAACTGTTCCACCCCTGAGCAAATAATGTCCAAGCTAAGCATGACCACCTTCCAGTTCCCAGGAGGCTACCTGGTACTGGAGCTCAATGGCCGAGAGTACCTCCGGTGCCTGTGCATACACTGCAGGACACCCGGACTGGCCCCAAGCACGAAGGCACGATGCCCTCATTGTGACATGTTCTACCTGTGGCCTACCGAGCCATGGCCTATGATCAAGACCCCTCTGGGTGCCTCTCCGGGAACTCTAACGGAGGTGGCAGAGGCAGCGGAGGAGGCTGCCCTAGTTCCCTGCATCACAACTGAGGTGGGAACCAAGGCTCAGCCAACTACAGAGCCGAGAGATGTTCCGGCGGAGAAGAGCGTGACCGCAGTGGAGGTACCGGAGCGGGCCCATTTCATACCACTACCCACTGGTGGTGCGGCAAAAGACCCGGGTGACTCCCTAGCAGAGGATCCGAGCAAGTCATCATCGGAGGAAGAAGATGGCGTTTCATCGGTGGAGATGCGCCTACCGGCGAAACACCCCAGCTGTAAGAAAGATGGCGGTCCACTTACCGGAGAGCGGGAGCAGACGAGTCCGGACACCCACCGATGGCGAGCGCTGGTGCGGCCTGAGGCCCGTAGAAATCCCATGGCCATGGTGATTCCCAGTGCGGCGGAGACAGGATCCGAGACGGCTCTGGAGGAACCAGAAATCATCAGCCGGCAGCGGAGCGGTAAGGAGACACCCCCACCTCCTTACTCCCGCCAGGTGAAGACGGAACCTGCAGAGGAAGAGAGAGAGATTCTTGCGGCCTACCTGCCCGTCCACGGACCGGATGATCCACCACCGCCCCTTCCGGTCCTTGACGCACTTTCGGTGCGAGACCATGGAGCAGATGGAGAGTCCGCGGCCCCAGCGATGACGTCACTTCCGGTTCCGGCTGGCACGCAGGCCCGGCGGCCATATTTGCAGCCAGAGGAGCAGCCATGGCAGCTGCACTTGCCACATTTGAACGCCATGGCATTCAACGAGGAGCACGAAGCATGCCGGAGAGGGCAAGCAGGAAGGTGCCTATCGGTCACGGCATTACCCGCTTGCTGGACATTGACACGGACATTGCCGATGCCCCAGTCCCAGCCCCTACCTCCATTGCCCCGGCCACTGCCCGTGCCCCGTCACGAGTCATGACACCAGGACCTAGTGGGGATAAGTTGAGCAAGAACCCCAAATATTCCAAAGATTGGAGGGATTGGGAATTGAGTGACGAAGGATCTGATGGGGAGGTACCCTATGACAATGTGATTCGTTTGTCTAACCTTTTAACATTTTCTCCTGTGTCTAGAGGGAGGACCCGAGGGTCCCAGAGTACTGCACAGGCAGGGCCTGTAAGCAAAGTGGTCCACAAAATGAACCCCACCATCTACACAGATACAAGAGGTAGACGCAGAGGCTCACACTCTACTGATGCGGTCACGTCTGGTGTGTCTTCCCAAACTGAGTCAGAGACAGGTACTTCCAGTGCAGCGTCAGAGTATGAGCACCGTGACAATTGGTGGGCACCCCTGTTTACAGGCTACCACAAGGGGATGGACCGTACGAGGTTCCTGCTGATCAGGAACAACATAGTCGACCATTGGTGGGCGGTAGGTGCCTTTACTCCCCAGGAGGTGGTGGATGAGTTAGAGCATAGATACCAGGAGATAGAGCAGAGGAACATCCTTCCTAAAGGGGCTGCTATATTGTACGATGACATTGCCCCAGCGGAACCTGAGTTTTGGGTATTGCCAAGCAGGGCAGGTAACCGGAAACTTACAAAGTTGAGCTGAGCAGACAGGGCCATAGTGGCTAGGTATAGGGAATCGCACAGCTATGATTTCCCTTATGTGCCTGAACCGATAATGAGTAAAATAGAGGAGTACAAAGATAGCTGGCTCATGAGGCAGTGATGGAATACTTGCGAACGAGGTTCGGGAAGGCAGGCTATCACAATGAGGACAAACTAAGTGATGTAGTCCGGGCCTGGAGTGTGGGGAGATGTATATACAGCCACAGTGTGGTGTCAGCCGGAGTCTGGGTCGGTACAGCCATACTATATAACCGTAACAGATCATAATGGGCGGGAAATATGGAAGCCTGATCCGAGACACTATTATTAGTTTGTTCTCCCCGTTGGGAGAAACTGTGTGCTGTTGTTTTATGCCATCTGGTGGATGTTCTGATGCATAATCCTAACCTGCAATGTGTTTGTTTCCCAGATGTTCACCTGCAGGATGGTGCTGCTTAAGTTAGGTCCAAGTGGGGACCATTGGATTCCACCTGAGGGAGAGTGTAGCCCCGGTAAGAAATGGGGGCTATATATCTTTCTCCAACTGGTGTAAGTCCTGCTAAGGGCCGGCCACCAGTAGTTATCATGGGTTTTCCCCGTTTCAAGCACTGCCTTGATTGGTGGAGGTCGGCCCCCTGACTCTGTCTAGAAGGCATGAGACACAGGGGAGGGGCCTGCTGACATCATTAGGGGTGGGGCTGACTAAACTTAGTGTTGCCTGTTCCTGTAAGAGACAGGCAGTTCTGTCCTGGGTTCAGAAGTGTTGGAGTGATGGACCAGAGGGTCATGATTAGAGTGATACCTGTGCTAGTAGGAGAATCTGATTAGAGCGGATAGCACTATAGTGCGGTGGACCAATGCCCCTCCCCCTGCTCAGGGAGTGAGGGGGGGGGAATCTAGCCTCACCCAGAGGGTATACTCCTTGGGAGGATGTCGGGAGTATTGGAGCTCCATACAGCCCATCCTGTGGGGGTACAGCCTGGAGGAGAAGGAGAGGAGGACAAGACCCTGTACACTGTACCTGAGTGCTGCTGTGTATGAACTGTTGCTGCTATTGCGGTTGGAGAATAAAGAGACATTGCTGCTTTTACAAAAACTTGTGTGTGTGAGACTGAAATCTCTCACCCTGAAGCAAAGGGCTCTCTGGAAGGATTTCACCCTACATCCTAAGGGCTTACCAGAGATGGAGGCGCTGCACCGTTGCTGTTAAAGATGAAGGCATATATCCCAGAAGCCTGTCCCTGTTGTCCCCTATACCATCGCAGGAGACTCAGGCCCTCCTGTTCCTCACAGGTACGCACCACCATAGTACACGTTGTCAGCCCTCACTACACCCTAGGGGTCCAGTCTGAGACCGGGGGGGGGGGGGAGGGAACATGGGTTACATGTAAGAATCTGGTGCAACAGGTTTGATACATATGGCATAATGTTGGAGAAAATTGGAGCAGTGGATCAAAATATGTTTTTTTTTCTGTTTGTTGATTAGTACATAGGGGCCAGTATGTACAGATGTAGCAATACATACTATTCTTGGGGCTGTGGACCGACCGTGGGAAGGCTGTGGACTGACTGCAGCCTGACCGTGGCTCCACACGTAACAGTGTTACTGCCCTGTCCAGCCCTCTTGATGATGTAGATGACTTAGTGGGTCATGCACTAAGCAGTGATAAAAAGTCATTATAGCGTGATATTGCCTGCTGTGAGATTCACAAAACAGTGATAAGTCTTTTAAGTGAGATAAATGCCTTTATAGCATGATACTGTCTGCTATGAGATTCACAAAGCATTGATAAGTGCTTTTAAGTGGGAAAAAATGCCATTATAGCACGATACTGCAGTGTTATCACTGCTTTGTGAATCTCACAACAGGCAGTATCACGCTTTAAAGGCATGTATCTCACTTAAAAGCACTTATCACTGCTTTGTGCATAGCACCCAGAAACCCCACTTATCACTGCTTAGTGCACCCCCTTAATATGGTCAAATAGCCTCTCCCTCGTGATGCAGACCCATATTCGGGCATATACATCATGCATTGAGTTGGCAAGCCCTGCATCTTACCTCAGCACTGCAGGAAGACGGAAGACAGAGATGGAGATGGCTGCACAGCTCATCTAAAAAAGTTAGTATAGGTCTTCTCTGGCAACAGCTGAGTCATCAAGTGAGTATTTATGCTGTGGGGATCCATGCTTCTGTAGCCCTCTTTCCCCCACCCTCTGCGAAATGTTCTGCTATGGGTGTATTCTGTGCCTGGTGGTGCATACCTGTAGTTAAACAGAAGGCAAGAGATCTACGAGGTGGTGTCGGGGGTATCAGGACAGGTTCACAAGGATCTTTACTCAGTGGTCAGCGCCACCAGTCCAAGAGGATCCTGATGCTTCAGGATGCACCTCATGGACAAACCTTCTACCTTTAGTCATTGCCATGCTTCAAATACTACACCAGATGAATCTTTGAACTGAAGTTTATTCATCTTCATAGTACATGCACTGAATTGTACTGTACATCATTGTACCCTATCCCATCTTGGACTAGGCCTCAGTCACTTCTCTTGCAGTAGATCTTTCTGCATACTCTGGCATCTCTTCCAGAAAAACATCCTTCTCTGATCACTATCCCAAACAGAACAGAAAACCCCACACTCCCACTCACTGCTCTATACTATATAGAAGAGCAGCCCTCTCCTTCCTGGGGGAGTGGCTAGTAAGCCAGCCAGTAAGCCAACCTATTCTTGTCATCGGCCCCCCTTACTTCAGTGAGAGGCCACTATAACTTTATTGTTTATACCTGCTGAAGAATTTAACATCACACACTGAACATTAGGACGATTCCCCTTTAGGAATCATGCCCACACTGCCCACAACCTACGAGAACGTACAGTGGAACTTAAGGCAAGGAGTAGTAGTCCAGAGAGACCTGGCTATACTTCAGAATGGGACCCTGCAGTATTAATCCTTCACTTTATAACTCAGATGCTGGCAGAAAAGACCTATACTAAACTTTTAGATGAGCTGTGCAGCCATGCCCAGGATTTTTCCATCCCTGCCCCTAAATATTAAGGTTTATAAGTGCAATATTGGATATATATATATATATATATATATATATATATATATATATATATATATATATATATATATATATATATGCCCTATAGTCCCCTTAGTGCAGGAATGGCAGCATCTACATTTCTCAGAACCAGAAAGCGAAATTGTAAGAAACTGTCTTTTTTCGTTTGTTAAAGTACACTGCAAACGTGAAATAAAAGAAAAGCCTTTTTTAAAAAAAAAAACAGAAAGCCTAGAAGCTACTGCCCTTTAAAGACAAGAGAGACAATCCTAGCCAACAGGAAATTATCATTTTCTGCCTTTACCCAAGAGAAAAAAAAAAACAGCAAGAGACAGAGTTGGAAAGGAACTGGTTTGAGTTTTTGTTCTACCGCAAACAACCGTGCCTTGGGAAAAGCAACTGCATCCTTAAATGAAACAAAGTAAAAAGGAGCTGAAGTTTTCCTGGAAGTAGAAAATGCAAGGAGCACTCAAGTGGGTGAATACAGAGTACCAGTCGCCAGAGAAAGAAGTTGATGGAGTCGGACTGAAAAGCTGCTAAAAGCATTAAGAGGTTGAATTTAAGAAGCAGAATTATTGTTCCAACTCTCCACCAAGCAAAACTACATGGCTATAACCTGTCTTAATCTGCAGTTGTAATTCTGTGCTGTACCCAAAGCCGATTCAAACCAGCAAACTAAATCTTCATTTGCTGCAGCAGAACTGCTGGAATCTAGATACAACAAATCTCAGCATGATGCTACCTTAACAAATACTGCTGTTGTGCAATTAATACAATAAAGAATAACACAACTAATAGGCAATGGCTTTTACATCACTACAGCCAACAATAGCCACATCTCAATCTACTAACTGCTTTATAAAAACAGCAGTGGACATTACTCACCCTACTGAATGTTCACCTCAGCGCCTGGATTGGAAGGTAGCAATTCATAAAGGAGCCCAGTTATTAATGTGGCCAGATATTTGTGTAACGTGGAACGAATAAGATATTATAGAGATGCAGAGTACTAAGGACCAGAGTGCATGATGTTTGGTTATTTTTAGAAACATCTTCATATTATAGGCTACAAACAAACGAAGGCGCGCAAAAAGCCTCAAAAGGTGTGAAAGATGGTAAGCAATATAAATAAGCTGGTATAATGATACACCCTCTATCCTTTTGCGAATGGATAACGGGCCCTCCTTGGTGTTTGAGAGCCCGTATACAATGAGAAAAAGAGGCAAACAGTGTAATACGGCAAAATTTATTGGTACACGCAGGCAAATACAATTGCACACAAATGGAGGGGGTTTAAGATCAATAAATCTTCGAAACACAAAACAATAAAGGGCGCAAAAAAGAGAAAGCAAAAATCAATTGCCATACAATGATTTTTTATGTATATAAAAAAAGCAATAACACATTACATTAAAACTTTGCAATAAAAAAGAAAGGATCTTAAGGTTGCAAACATCCTCTCATCAAAATCACACTACCACAGAGGAACATATCCTGAAACTAGTCAGAGGGCTTGTCAGTAACCCCCAAAAAAACTCACAATCCCAGATGGAAAAAGGAGTAAGGAAGTCAATAGATGTTAATAAGAAAACAGCTTCATTATTGGGTTTGGCGTCCTCGTGGAGATGAAATGATGGCAGCTTCCGGGTATCGTCGTCATGATGGCGCATAGCTGTGTGATGACCTCACCGCACAGCGTTTCGCGCCTAAATGGGGTTGGCCAAAAAGTTCGGTGGCAAGTTTAAATAGCAAAAAAAGCAGTACAATTGATTTTTGTTTTCTCTTTTTGCGCCCTTTTTTTTGTTTTGTATGCTTGATTTTACCCGGCTGATCATGGGAGAATAGGAACGGCAGAAGGGCAACTATCTTCGTTGGGGAGATCGTAAACCTTGGCCCCTTGCAGATGAATGAACCAGAATGCCCTCCTACTGTCTCTGTACATTCTTCCTACCACTTAGATTGTAAGCTCTTCGGAGCAGGGACTCCTTTTCCTAAATGTTACTTTTATGTCTGAAGCACTTCTTCCCATTATGTGTTATTTGTATTATTTGTTATTTTATATGATAGTCACATGTATTACTGCTGTGAAGCGCTATGCACATTAATGGTGCTATATATATAAATAAAGACATACATACATAAATACATCCAGACGAAATCCGAAGAAAAACGGGAAATTCTCTCATCTTCTGATTCAGGAACAGAGAAATGTTTTATCTTTAGTATGCAGATGTTACTAGTGGAGCAATGTCACAGGAGAATAGGTTATTTACACCTTTTTACCATGATCATTTATTGAGTAAAACAAGGTAGAGAAATAAATTGTTATTTATTCGGTATAAATTTGCATGAACCACAAATTACAGACGAAAAGACACACTTCCTGGGGGTGTGTGATCAAGAACTAGACTTTCCTAGGGGCGGGGAACTCTATGGGAGAGTTTTACCCTGACCAGGACTTAGACCGGAATCTCCTGGAACTCAAATCGGCATAATGTTCCCCACGCCACCGCTACGGTCTTTTCTGAGAACTTGGTCCCTCCTGATTGCGAGTCAGCCTGGATCTCCTGGAACTCAAATCGGCATGAAATCCCAGCCGCAACCACTATGTTCGATTCTGAGAAATTGGGCGGTAAAGTTAGGACTTAGTCTCTGGCGGGCAGGCTTTTCAGGTTTGAAATCGAAGACGGTTGCCTTGCTATTCCAAACAAAACAACTTTGAAAAGCCCGGCCGCGCTCTTTTAGCTCTGACTGAAGGGAGACACACAATTTGATTGGCTCACGGCTTCTTATAGTATTTCCTGCTTCATTCATAAAATAGAAGCAGATCGGACAGCCAATCAGTGCGTGTGAACTTTCTCAAGCAGCCAAGCCGGCTGTACCAATCTGTACCCTAAAGTGTTACAAATTAATATATTATCAGTCAATGTGCCTCCCCCAAAAAATCAAAAAACACATCCAATGCAAAAACCTGTAAAAAGAGACATTTACAAACAATATATTACTTACCATTAGAAGCGGTGGCCCTCCAACTCCCGGGGAAACAGGAAGCTCACGTACATTGAAGGCCTCCAACAGCATCCTATGCCATCCGCCATGAAGATCCGGATCAGGTACCCAAATCTTCTTTTTTCTTTCTTTAATCACCTTCTTCTATCTTCATCTGTCACCATTTCTTGATCTTCTTTATCTTCTATCTTCATCTGTCAATCCAAAAAACCCCATGGTAAATACCAACCGATGTTGTCTCATCATCTTCTTGGGCTCAAATGAGGCGTCACGGCCTTAAATAGGGCTTGTGACGTCACATTTAGCCTCAAAAGGATTGGCTGTTAAAACCGTGTTCCGACTTTAATTTTTTTTTTTTGACATGACGTCACTTAAAGGGAATGATGCCAGCCAATCAGAATGGCTGTGCTTCATTTGCACTTTGCGCTCTAAAAACGACTTAACGGAGCTTAGTGCATGACCCCCTCTGAGTCTCTGGGTACAGGGAACAGTAAAGGGAAAAATTTACTCTTTTTATTTCTGTGTACATGATGTCCCCCCATGCGTTACATTTGACTCAGGTTGAACTCTCTGAGCCCCCTCAACCTACTGTACGGTTGGGTACCCACAAACCAAATACTGTTTCTGTGCCACTTTGGCACTAGCTGGGAATACATATTTGTCCCTGTGCCTCATTCTCCTTTCCGAGTTGTGCTGAAGAAGGTGAGTCGTGGTGAGTCGTGCTTACATTTTCAAGGGGACATATTGCCAGAACAATGTGCCTACATGTATCCGAGAATCAGGCATGATTCCCGGGTACATTTATTGGGGAACCGGTAACTCTGGACCCCAACCTCCTAGGCACATTCAGACAACGGTTCCTCCTTTAAACCCCCCTTGAAACTCATACACTAGCAATTCCCGCTTGATTGCATGCCCGGAAACGGAAAAACACAAAAACTGACGTTATTACAAACAATAACATGTAATGGTATAATGGTACTGAGTCCAAGAGCTAACTCTCTTGGACCCTTATACATGAAGCAGGCGTAACCAAACGGGCTTGACCTTTATTATATAACCTGGTTACCCCCTCTTGTCACAAGCAAGACACAACCAATCAACACAGACTGTACACAAGGTGATTCCCAGAGCACTGATTTCTCTGTAAGCCTCGGCCATGTTTAGTGCTTGCTTGAGGAAGCGCGATGAGGCGCACTCCCGCTCAGCACTGAGCCCATCCAGTCGCAATTAGAGCGGCTTTAGTAGGGGCTCACCTACACTTCGCAAGCGCGAGGAAGCGTAGGTCTTAGGGAAATTTAAAATTCCCCCGCTTGCCGGCGCGACAGGCCGGTCACGTGAGCGGTTCGCCCAATGAGGGCGAACCAGCTCCGTGACGTCACTGTCCCACCCCCGGCCAGTGACGCGCTCGCCCGCCCCCGGCCAGTGATGCGCCCACCCCCAGCCCGCCCCCTGACGGCCCGCTGACAGCGCGTGCGGTAAGCAACAGCAAGGCCAGGGAAAGCACCCGCTTTCCCTGCGCCTCAGCGCGCCTCAGCGCGCCAGCAGGGAGCCTGGCCGAGGCCTAATGCTGCAAGCATGAGGGATTACCATCTGTTCAGAGGGAGCAGTGCTTGCTTGGAAGAAGGATGCGGGTGTCCCATCAACAAGTGCAATTGAGTGAAATTGTATTTGCCTGCGTGTTCCAATACAATTTGCAGTATTGTTTTCCTCTTTTTCTTTTTTTCATTTAACAAGGGCTCTCATAAACTGAGGAGGGCCTGTCATCCATTTGGAGAAGGACGGAGGGTTGTATCGTTATACCAGATTGTTTATACTGCTTTCCATCGTACACACCTTTCAATGGTTTATACACTCCTTTGTTTAGCACTATACACAAAACCCCTGAAACCCAGTAATGATGTATCAAACAGTGTAACAATTCTACATTCTAATAAATCCCAAGGGAATGTTTGCAAATACAGGGTAACGTAGGAAAACAGCGCCCCAAAATTCCCACTCAGAATATAATACCCAAGCAATTGGGACAGAACAGGGGATGTTTGATAGCTCACAGGAAAAAGTTTCCAAGTACAAGGGGGGGCTATGTATTCTTCAGGCCTGTTCCCACCTATGAGTGGTACTTTGCTTTATGTACGTCCTATAGCTGCTCCACAACAAGAGAAATGTTATACCTAGTCAAAGGCAAGTGATGCAAAGTATTCCAGCAGCTGCCATGTCTCCCTCCTGCTTCCCCGTGTCGCATCACACTTCCACCAGCGGTGTTCCTAGAGAATGTCTGGGAGCTATCATTAGCTATTCTGACTGCTTTATTGCTTTTTGTAGCAGTGATATTTACTAGTGCTATGGTTTCTTAAATTAAGGCCTTGTGTCTAGAGATTAGCTAATCTGCCCGAATCCTTTTCCCGGATTTTCGCTGATGTTATCCGCCAAAACGCATTTCGCCGTGTAAAATCCGCAAACAGATGTGGGCGGATTCATCAAGATCCGCCACTTGATACAACCCAGGGTCGGATTTGTAGAATCCAATCCGCGGTTTCAGCAATTCGTTGAATTCTACAAATCCGTCCATGGGTTGTATCCAATGGCGGATCTTGATGAATCCACCCAAATCAGTACACGGGTTGCGGAATCCACGGAGTGTATTGCTAATAAGGATTTTAAAAAATCTGCAAAATGCAAATTTGCCCCTTTTCAGATTGATCCTCTTCAATCTGTGGACCATAAGAGCCAGGCGATCCGCTGCAGATCCAAATCCATCCAAAATCCGTCCATCTCTATCTGTGTCCCCTGTTTTTGTCCCAGTTGCTTGGGTGTTATCTTCTGAGTGGGACTTTTGAGGTACTATCTTCCTACAGTACCCTTTATTTCAGCTGCCTCTTCCCCCTTCAGTGAACAAGGAGAGGAGGGCTTCACATCTCCTTTCCAAACATGTTTTGCTAAAAAACAACCGAAGCACACTCTTTGGAGTTTATTGAATAGAGCCCTTATTCTAAACAGCGAAAATGCTTATTCAGCGGTTGCCGTAATACAGTAAAACCTACTGTAATTTATTCCTGCAAAAATAAATGAGGGGATTTATGTGAGTAGAAGAATGACTAAAACCCTCTTTCCTAGATAAAGCAGTGGAAAGGTTAATTATTATGGCCTCTGAGTAACATTCTGCACCTGAGATGGAGTCAGATTCTTTAAAAAAACAGCTTTCATCTAGGGAGGACGAGACCGAGGAGAAGGGCCACAGACCAGTCTAGGAGTAAGCTTTTCCTATATGGAGAATCCTGGGAACAGGACTCCATTGAGCTTGAACATTTAAAAGCAGAAATTTTTGTGCTCTGTATATAATTTGACAGCGGTCCCAGAGTAGCTGGACTGATAGTTTAGTTAATACCGAGCTGGTGAGTTGGAACCATTCTGTCGTTTAGTTAGAGTGCCAGTGGGAGCCAGATTATATCTTTTTTGAATTTGTGTTTGCTCAGTTAAAGGGCCAACATCGTATTTGCCGGTTATGGGCAGAAAGTTTGACTTTTAATAAAGCCTCTTGAAACATTACATATTTATTTGTTACATACTGTAGTTACATAGTAGGTAACGTTGAAAAAAGACGTACATCCATCAAGTTCAACCTATGCTAAATTTAGATTGATTCTTTATTTATATTTGTACTTACAGTATATTGATCCAGAGGAAGGCAAACAAAAAGCCCCAGTGAAATATAAGGGGATAAATAAACTCCTTACTAACTCCAAATATTGACAGTCAGATTACTCCCTGAATCAACATCCTTCCCATGTTTACTTATTTGGTATATCCCTGTATACCCTTCTTTTATAAAAAGATGTCCAACCTTTTTTTGAACATAACTATTGTATCTGCCATCACAGTCTCCATGTGTAATAAATTCCACATTTTTAGCTGCCCTTACTGTAAAGAACCCTTTGCTTTGTAGCTGGTGATATCTCCATTCCTCTAACCTTAAGGGATGACCCTGAGTCCTTTGTACTGCCCTTGGGATAAATAGTTAGTTTGAAAGCTCCTTGTATTGTCCCCAAATTGATTTATATATACAGGTATATATATAATACAATAAGGAAAATACCCGCAGCACTCTACAAAAAAAAAAACTGAAACCCAGTAATGATGTATCAAACGGTGTAACAATTGTACATTCTGATAAAACCCATGGGAATGGTAGCAAATACAGGATAACATAGGAAGACAGCGCCCCAAAACTCCAGCTCAGAACATAATACCCAAGCAACTGGGACAGGACAGGGGATGTTTGATAGCTCACAGGAAAAAGTTTTCAAGTACAAGGGGGACTATGTATTCTTCAGACCCATTACCACCTATGAGTGGTACTTTGCTTTATGTACGTCCAATAGCTGCTCCACAACAAGAGAAAAGTTATACTTAGTCCCAGGCACATGATGCAAAGTATTCCAGCAGCTGCCGTGTCTCCCTCCTGCTATAGTTATCATATCCCCTCTTAGACATTTCTTTTCTAATGTAAACAAATCTAATTTAGCTAGCCTCTCCTCATAAATCAGATTATCGATCCCCCTTATTAATTTGGTAATTCTTCTCTACAGTTTTTCAATTTCTATAATGTCTTTTTTATGGAGTGATGGCCAAAACTGTACACCATATTCAAGGTGTGGTCTCACTAATGCTTTATAGAGAGGCATAATAATGTTTACTATCCTTTCATCCATTCTCCGTTGCAAGATAAGATCTTGTTTGCCATTGCAGCTACTGCATTACATTGGGAATTATTGCTAAACCTGCTGTCTACAAGCACTCCTAAATCTTACTCCATAAAGGATTCCTATATTGTGGCACTTGGAGAAAAGACACCCTAGTTAAAACTTAATATTTATTATGTAATTTAAAATAAAACTGTTTGGAGGAACCATAAATTTACCTCTGCCATTTACCTGCTCAAGTTTCAGTCTCTCCAAGTCCTTCCGGAGAGAAATGACATCCTGCTCTAATTCTACTACCTTAAACAATTTAGTATCATTAGCAAAAATGGAGACTTTGCTCTCTATGCCAACCTCAAGGTCATTAATGTTTTTCCAAGAAATATTACGAGTTGCCTCTCGTTTTCATATATGTCCTGGGCACAATTATTATAACAATACATGGTTACATTAAATGTAACACATTTCATGAACAGTTAATGATAATATACGTTATCAGCATATGTAAAAGTTACAGACAAGATAAAATGTGAGATAACTGAAATCTTGAAAGGGCCTAGACTGGTGGCTGTTTTGAGTGTCTCTGGTAGGTTTTTTCAGTCATGAGGCGCAAGGTAACAGAAGGAAGAGTGACTGGATTCGCTGCCTTCACCAATTTCTTCATGGCTGAAGAGGGCTTGGATTAGGGACAAGGAAGGTACCTTGTTACAATGTATATCTACTAGGTATATACTGTACAATATTACCCCTTAGTTCCTACACTAGCTATGAAGGCATGCACAATTATATTTTGCAATTCCTTATTTTCCATGCATCTTTGAAAGGGAAACAGGACACATGACCATACTTGACGAAGGGAAAGAAAAGCATACAGTACAGTATCCTCAATTCTATTGCAATTTCCTCATCTCTGTTGCCTTTAATTAATTGACAAACATATTGATTTTATTCCTGCATTTACTTAATAAATTATGCACGTGTATCAGTTTTTACTACAGCTGCACAAAAGCAACAAAATGCATTGGCATTCATAAATGATTTACAGACTAAAATGTGTTGGTTTAGTAGTCCAGAGGAAAAAATCGATCTAATATTGAATATGAAACACAGAGGTGTTAAATTACATAATATAACAACATTAATAAAAAAGACATCCTTGTACATACAGATACCATGGTCAAGGGCATCCGTGCTTGGGGAAATTCACACAATCAGTTTGGTAGTCTGTATGCAGACAAAGAGTAAATATATTGTAAAGAAAATCAAATCTGTGAATATAACACAATCATTGTGTAGCCATGCATAATAATGACTGCATACATCTTCCCTGTTGGCAGTAAGTCCTGGTAAGTACAGGCCTGCCAACAGTAGTTATGGAGGTTTTCCCTCACACCCTGGTGTGGTGCCCTGTGTAAGGAAGGGAGTGGCTGTATGCTCTGAGTCCCTGGATAGTGACATCAGAGATGCGCCTGCCCCCTGAGGTATAAAGGGCACAACACTGTCAGTTAGTGTGTGTGGCAAAGTAGTTGCAAGTGTTAGCCAGCAGTTGTGTGAAGCGGTTGGAGGAATACTTTTGTGACCCTAGTGCTGTAACTAGCGGTAGCAGAGTGACCAATTAAGTCTGTCTAGCCACGCTGTGTCCAGGGACCTGGCGCAGTGGTGATCTCCCTAGGAGAAAGGGAATCCCACTTCAATACGGGAGGGCGTACCTGGCAAAGGGACAGCACAGAGAGATGTGCGGCTAGAGCCGGCAGCTGCATGGGGCAGTCTGCTACATCCCAAACTACAATAAAGATGTCGTGTTCAAAGATATTACCGCTGTGTGAGTGTGAGATTACTCTGCAGTGGCAGTCACCACCGAGAAGGAGTTCCTCACCAGGACAATCTCCCTGCGGAAGCATAGATCCTGATGAGGTGGAGGCGCTGCACATGAAGTAAGTTGGACTCGTAACCACTACCTCAGATACCTGTCCTGATGATATCCTCTATAACACCAAGCGGGAGACTCAGGAGTCCTGTTACTTGCAGGTGCACCACCACACATGACCTTGTAATGGGGACTGGTTAGACCACACGGGCCAATGTGAGATTGGGTGGGTCAGACAAGGGGGGTCCAGCCGTTACAATTGGAGGCGCTGCTGAGATACCTGTTAACAGGACAGGCTTTTGCTAGGCACACACTAGGAAACAGGGAAAGTGTCTGCTGCCACTTTGTGCTGTGTGGGACGGAGCCAGGGGTAGTCAGGGAGATGCTGGAGCTGCATGCCGCAAAGACGCCTTGGGATCCGTTAGGGGTTAGTGAGTCTGGAGCCGGGGGCTATTGCTGTTCTAGTCGCCTTGAGGTAGCGCTAGCGGGGGACGCCTGAAGGGGTAAACTGGTAACTTAGGGCAGGAATTCTGGAAGGGTCCGCACTAGCCTAGCCAAAAGTAGGTCGACGCCCAAAGTAATGCATGGAAGAGCCAGAGTACTCTAGTCTCCATTCCAGACCACTTACCAAGGAGCACAGACTGGAGGAACGTGTTACAGTAGACACAGAAAGAGTGAGCCTAGCCTGAGGTAGTGCAAACACGAGTCAGATCTACATTAGGTACACAAGGTGGTGCACAAGGCATGTTTATTGTACGGATGTGGTAGCTGCCCCGCAGAGCGGAGCTCCACGTACAGGAAATCAGTGTTCAACGATCAAGAGAGACCTGTCAAAATGGAGGATCTGCACAGAGCAGAAGGTCCAGGATGGCAGGGAGAGAGAACCGTCAGAATGGAGGATCTGCACAGAGTAGAAGGTCCAGGATGGCAGGGAGAGAGAACCACAAGAATGGAGGATCTGCATAGAGCAGAAGGTCCAGGATTGCGGTCAGAGGAAGAACACGCATATGAACTGTGCGTGGATGAAGAACAAGCTACAGAAGAGACTTTTGTGAGTTTGTTGTGGAATGGCGTGAAAGCCGTGGCTGAGCCGTGTTTATCATGTTTTTGTTCTCGGGATGATACCCCTGAGAATAATGAGCATGACAGTGTTATCCGATGGGAGGAACGAAATGGACTTTGTTATACCCCAATTAACAAACAGCCAGACGCTGCCTTCAATGGGAAAAAGGACAAGACTTACCAAAATGGCGGTTCCCGCGTTCCCGGGACCCCGCGTGGGCATGCTGCAGAAAGTCTTGCAACTTTGCAGTTTGCTAATTGTTGGTCAGGATTGGCGCCAACGAGAAAACTCCACCCCGATGGGGAGTTTGGCGCGAAAGCTGGAGCCGCGCCCTCATGGACTATGACTCACTCTGCACCTGTGCTGGGTCAGCCTACAAGTCTACGAGACATCCCCCTAGTTTCAACCAGGGGGAGTGGTTTGCAGTTCCACCAGATATCGATGGAGAAAGAAGGAGGAGGGGTTGCCAAACCCGCCCCTGCCCTTCAGTTGCGAAGAGCCAGTGACCAGTACAGACCTCTGAAACGAGTGCCTCCGCTGGTGAATATGGCTGCAGTTGCTGATAAAGTGGACCAGATCTCTACTCATCCCTACTCGGCTCCAGGAGGCTTCCTGATCATCCGGGTAGAGGGTGTGGAGACTGTGGCGTGTCTTTGCCTGCAGTGCTGACTGCCAGGCGGAGCCGTGGGCAGTGAGGCCCGATGCCCCCACTGTGGACTGCAGTACATGTGGCCCATCACCACTTTTGTACTGGTACAAGCGGTGGGAGTAGCAGGAAATGTCCCGATGCCGATCGACGAGCAGCCGGGAGCACTATGGAATGAGAGTGCAGGTCCCGCGGAGTCGGAGTCAGGTTCGGTGCTCCCGACGGAGAAACCCAGCCATCGGAGAGGTGATCACCGAGGAGCCCATCGCCGGTCTCCTACTGGGATGCCTCGGCCGAATTGCAAGTTAGAATCCTCGGACGAGGAGTGTGCTAGGCTGTCGAGTAAGATGGTCATAAAGAGAGACTGTCATACTATTGGTACGCCATGGAGAGATGCCATTCCCCGTGGTGTAGAGACGCGGAGTAGAGTGTCTCCAGTACCGCGACCACCCGATCGCCGGAGTCCCACTGCCGTGGTGACTAGTGGATCGGAAGGAGGTCGATCCACCCCGACCCTGCGAGGTACTAAGATGACACAGTGCCTGTCGCAGACCCAGGGGGTGGAGGAGAAAGAGGAGCGAGTCCAGAGCCAGACTGGATCGCGCAGCAGACGGGCGTTGCCGGATGTCCTCGTGGAGGAAGAGATCCCGATTGGGGATCCAACCCAAGATGGCGTCGCAGCACGTGCGTGTGCGGAGGTGATTCCGGATGACCAGAGCGGCATCGAGTGGGAGATGATCGCGCCTCTGCGGTCGAGCAGCGGAAGTCATTCACCTACTGCTAGACGGAATGGGCACTCGAATCGGAGAGTGAAGAGTCCCACTGCCGGTGAGAAAGAGAGACTTTGTGCCGAAGCCGAGACAGGTATTGCTGGGGAGCAGGTCGTAACCCTGCCTATACCTACGGTTCGGTCCCGTCCCCAAACCCCGTCCACACCCAAGGTTAGCCCCAAGGCCCTAGCTAAAGCCCCTGTCCCCGTCACTATTTCATTCGGGTCCAGTTCTAGCTTAGGGTTGTCTGGGGAGTCACGGGGTCCTTCCGAGGATCGGACTGGAAGCCTGGACTGGGGAACTTCGGATGATGGGTCGGAGGGAGGAGGGAGGATGTCCCGACAAGTGTCGGTATCCAGTGATTGCCCTAATGTGCAAAGCATTACCGTTAGAAACACCGCACAGTACAAAGGAGTTGTTGAGCGATCTGAGGGTACGTCCGGGGTATCTTCGGGTGGGCCTGATGAAGAGTTGATAGAGGAGTCTATAGAACCTAGCTCCGAAGAACGGAAGGAGACTAGGTGGTGGGCCCCGTTGTACGAGGGGTATGTAGCCTGGTTCGACCGCACCCGATTTATCCTAGAGAGGGAGGGAGTGGTTGATCACTGGTGGGCTGCCGGGGACTTTGATGACGAGGCATACCTTAGGGCCCTAAGGGTAAGGTGGGATCGTATCCAGGCAGGCCTTATTATCCCAAAGGGGTCCGCAGGGTTGGATGACCCGGTAGAGACCGATGAGCCCCTGTCATGGGTGCTGCCCAGGGCGGCTGGCGAAAGTAAGTTGACCAGGAGTTGCCGAGCTGAACGGGCTATTGCGGCAAAATACAGAAGGTCGCATGGGCTTGATTACCCGTATGTCCCGGAACCTCTAATGAGAGAGATAGAGGAGAATAGGGAGAGATGGCTTAAAAACGATATCCAGCAATATATCGTAGAAAAAGGGGGAGCCATTAAAGGAATTCAGGCCGAGCAGAGGGTAGCTCAACTTATGCGGGTCTGGAAGATAGGACGCAGTGTGTACATGCACAAAGTGGTGTATTGCAATGAGCGAGGGATACCACGGGAATACAGCGTGACTGTGCATGATGCCGCGGGGCGGGAGGTGAAGAAGCCAGATCCTCGACATTACTATTGAGTGCCAAATTAGAGTGGTCTGCTTTTTCGTTAGCGCTCCCTGCTGGTCAGTGAGTGCGATGGGCTTGCATTATTATGTCAATGTGATAATGTTTGCCATGTTATTTGTGTGTTCTTTTGCAGTGTTTCCTGGCGCAAGGTACACCAAATTTAGGTCCCAGCCGGGACGGTGGGTATTAACCAGGGGGAGTATGTAGCCATGCATAATAATGACTGCATACATCTTCCCTGTTGGCAGTAAGTCCTGGTAAGTACAGGCCTGCCAACAGAAGTTATGGAGGTTTTCCCTCACACCCTGGTGTGGTGCCCTGTGTAAGGAAGGGAGTGGCTGTATGATCTGAGTCCCTGGATAGTGACATCAGAGATGCGCCTGCCCCCTGAGGTATAAAGGGCACAACACTGTCAGTTAGTGTGTGTGGCAAAGTAGTTGCAAGTGTTAGCCAGCAGTTGTGTGAAGCGGTTGGAGGAATACTTTTGTGACCCTAGTGCTGTAACTAGCGGTAGCAGAGTGACCAATTAAGTCTGTCTAGCCACGCTGTGTCCAGGGACCTGGCGCAGTGGTGATCTCCCTAGGAGAAAGGGAATCCCACTTCAATACGGGAGGGCGTACCTGGCAAAGGGACAGCACGGAGAGATGTGCGGCTAGAGCCGGCAGCTGCATGGGGCAGTCTGCTACATCCCAACCTACAATAAAGACGCTGTGTTCAAAGATATTACCGCTGTGTGAGTGTGAGATTACTCTGCAGTGGCAGTCACCACCGAGAAGGAGTTCCTCACCAGGACAATCTCCCTGCGGAAGCATAGATCCTGATGAGGTGGAGGCGCTGCACATGAAGTAAGTTGGACTCGTAACCACTACCTCAGATACCTGTCCTGATGATATCCTCTATAACACCAAGCGGGAGACTCAGGAGTCCTGTTACTTGCAGGTGCACCACCACACACGACCTTGTAATGGGGACTGGTTAGACCACACGGGCCAATGTGAGATTGGGTGGGTCAGACAAGGGGGGTCCAGCCGTTACAATTGTATAGTAGTAATTTTGGGAAATATAGAGACTATTGACAAATCATATTTGCCGTGTAATAAAGAAAACAAACAAAAACACAAAGACATATACTCTCTCCTTAGTTACTGTACAATTATGCTGTACACTATCTCAGTGATTTACAGGTGCACCAGTGTTTTCTAAAGAAAACTAATTCCTATCGTCAACCCTATTTAATTTGGAGAATGGTTTGTATCATAATTGTTTTAAACACTGCAGAAGAGTGTAATAGAGAACAGATTGCAATTCCCAGTCATAGAAATGTACACGGAGTCCAATACCCAGATTAATTAAGCACTGTTGGCCTATTTAACTAGCGCAATATGCACAAAAGCAAATAATGTGATGCTAACCAGGACTTTCAGCCACAACAAAAGAATAACAACATTTATTCTATATGATATGCAAATGAGTTTATTGTAGGAAAGAATTAAGCTATATCAATGGGGGGGCAGGGACTTCAGATGGGCGAAACTGTCAAAATTAGGTTCCCGAAATTCGGCAGATACTTTTGCCGAAATTCTTTCCGCACACCAGAATCTGCATGCGGATTTCATGCTTGATGATCCAGGCGGATTAATTAATATTTGAAATTGACAGCAATCCGGATGGATTTTGTAATAATCCGCAGACAGATTCTCAATCCGTCAACTGATTGTTACACAGAGAGAGAGAGAGAGAGAGAGAGAGACAGAGACAGAGACACAAAGGCACACCGAGAGACACACACACAGAAAAAGAGAGACACACACAGACACACAAACAGAGATAGACATACACACACACAGACACACAAAGAGACAAACATAGAGATAGACTCACACACACAGAGACACAGAGAGAAAAAGACACACACAGAGACTGAGTGAAATACCCACATACAGAGACAGAGAGAGGCACACACACACAGAGACAGAGAGATACACACACACAGACACAAACACATATACACACAGAGGAGTATTCTATAAACTTCGATAACAAACTCCTCGAGGATTTTGAGCACTTCTCCTATGATTTGGAAAGGTTGCCATTCAGAAAGCTCCGATAGCATGACAAAATCATTCCGGAGATACATCTCCCCGAGCGGTCTTGCTCCTGCTCAAACACACCGAGCGGGAGCGCAAAAAGAGCTCCAACTCGCATTTCTTTAGAAATACCCCTATTCTAGTAGCTCCGATGAGAACATCGAGGCTCTCTGCTAGTGAGCTACTCGCAGATCTCATCTTACCCCTGCCAGTATGAAGGCTGTCATCATCTTCCTCTGTGTATTCCATGGCAGCAACATTACAATCAAAAAACAAACTAATGACCACTATTCCCTTAATCACCTTAGCAGTTAGTAAACGCTATAGTAATTCAGGGGTTAACCCCCCTCCCCCGCAACCCACCCCGGATGCCTAACCACCATCCCCGGGGAATCTACCCCCACCCCCGCAACCCATTGATTGGCACAGTGGTAAACCGTGCCTATAATAATTAATGTTCAATCTTCATATAAAAAAAACAAGCACCAAATAAAATACATTACATTTCATTAAAAAAAATAGCAACAAACCAATTGATTGGCGCAATGGTAAACCATGTCCATAATATGAGCATGGTTTGACACTATGGCAATGAATGGGCAAGCCCCAAATAAAAAAACAAGCACTGAAAAAATTCTATTACAATACAAAAAAATATTTTTGCCAATTAACCAATTGATTGGCACAGTGGTACACAATGCCCATACAATATGGACATGGTTTGCCACTATGGCAGTCAATGGGCAACCTAAACATATACAAGCACCAAAAATACAATACATAACAATATAATAAAAAAACAAGCATTTGCCAAAAATGCATTTCTTTTCACTGTGCTTATCTATAGCCCGAAAGGGGCATAGATAAACCCATTGGCCATCAATGGGAAACCTAAAAAATAAATACGCAATGAAATAAAATACAATCAATGTTTATCTTACCTTTGCCATCTTCACCCTCCAATTCCGAGTCCATCAGCAAACTCTTGACCCTAGACGCAATGCTCCTCAACAGCTGATGATCCTCCAGTAAGTTCTTCTTTTCTTTTTTCTTTTCTTTTTTCTTTTCCATCCTGAGTACACAGCATCTGTACGGCTCCACTCTCCTTCACTGGGAGTGAACATCCGGATCTTACAGGTCCATCACGAGTGACATCACAACCAGAGCAGCAGAGACCAGGAAGCAAGTGAGTCAGCTTCTGCACACAAGACACAAAAGGACTTATCACCCCAACAGGACTGCTATTCGCAGACTACTGTTTGATTGAAGACTGTGCCTGAGACCAAGAGGGTCCCCACACCAGATCCCCTGGTTTCTATACTTTACTGCTGTCCAAGAATTTATGTGTGAGTTCCCAATCATTAACTCTCAATACATGTGTTACAGTATCACACTATTGTGTTTTTCCTTTTCCACCCTTTTTTCTTCACATAACTTTAAGGGTGAACGTAGTCCAGATTTATTGCTAGAGGGGTTATTCCTCCCATAACCCTTCATGCCTAAAGTAAGCCAGTGCTATTTCCTATCACTTTTAATTTGTTTGGTTTGTGTTTGCGCCCTGATTATTTGTTATTCGTTGTATTATTTTTGAAGCTGCACCACAACTTCATAATCTATAATAATTCACTTTATCACATTTGCATGATTATTAATAAATTTGCACTTATATTATTTTCACTTCTCTGTATTTGGTATCTCCGCGAAGAATAAATGACCCGATCACGTGACGTGGGAGAATTACACTTGGCAGAGATACCGGCACCCCTACCGGGGCCGGCACCCCAAGAATCAGGGGGTTCCCGGACCTGAAATGAATGCGGTTCATATTCAGACACCCCCTGAATCAAGTGAAAAATACTTATCAATAGTGGCGCTCAAATTATAATTAAGCAACAGTGTTAATACAATGCAATAGTGTAAAAACAATAATAGTTGATACAAACAAATTCGTTGAATGCTGCTGTGACCCAGTGAAGGATTGCTCTCTCAATCCCATGCAGAGTTGAAGGAATAGTGATCGTTGGGAAGCGCAAACATGTGGAAACAAAAAATAAAAATCTGATAGTGCAGTAATATGTGGTTATGGGGCAAGAGTCCCAAAAACAGTGCTCAATCTTGTTCAGAACTTCAGTGGGTAATAATAAACCTTATTTGGTTGTGGAGTCAGCCTATAACCATTTATGGGTATTGAATCCAGTGCTTAGTACATGAATCTATCACATATGACAAATAACATGAATGCGGGTTAACGTACCGTTACTTTGTAGGATTGCACCCTACATGACCCTTATGTTGCTGCACTGTTGCCGGTCATCCAGTCTCAAATGAAGAGAGACCTGCAATACTCACATGTGGCGGTTCTCGGTTGCGTGCATCCACGCTTGGTGTGCAATATAACAGTGGAAGAGATCCGAAGATTTCAGCGGTGCACAGCTTGTAGAGATGAGAGACCAGCAAGGTGTAGATTAAAAATGAAAATTTATTGAAAAAACATATGGTATGGGGGACACACTCTGACGCGTTTCGGACCTGCGTGGTCCTTAATCATAGAGCTCTATGATTAAGGACCACGCAGGTCCGAAACGCATCAGAGTGTGTCCCCCATACCATATGTTTTTTCAATACATTTTCATTTTTAATCTACACCTTGCTGGTCTCTCATCTCTACAAGCTGTGCACCGCTGAAATCTTCGGATCTCTTCAACTGTGATAGTGCAGTAATGTTACATAAAAAACGTGGATTTCTTCTTAGGTTTCATCAGGAGCTGAGCTGGAGATGAAACCAAGAAAGGTGAAACGCGTAGAGTGACGCTGACAGATGATCCACACTGCCGACCGGAACCCCTGGATCCCGATGATGTCACATCTGGAATTGCTGAGATGCAGCCATGAGACGCACGCCAAGCAGAGAGGCAACTCCAGGGGAAGCAGAAAGTTTACTCCAACTGCAGCCGAGATCGATTGTGTGATCTAAATGCGTGTAACCATCCTATACCATGTGAGTGTATTGTAATATACTTACCTTTTAATATAAATTCCTACAGTCTGCACTATGTTCGGTTCTCTGTTTAATTACTAAAGGTACCAACGTGCATATCCCCGCTGAGGCTGACATATATTTCCACCGCAGCCGGCGAGTCATCACTTAAAGATACCATTACGTACATCTATCTATCCTCACATTTGTGAGTATTCATTCTATAGACCCTAAGAAGAAATCCACGTTTTTTATGTAACATTACTGCACTATCAGATTTTTATTTTTTGTTTCCACATGTTTGCGCTTCCCAACGATCACTATTCCTTCTACCCCCTGAATCAATACTGTGTTAATAAAATAAAAATAAAAACAGAGCTTCATTACCGGTAATGAAGGGGTTCATTGCAACTACCCGGTTTGTTGGTGGTTGAGGGGGTGGGTTAAAGGGGTAGTTGCCGCAGGGAGGGTGGTTAGGCTTCCCGGGAGCGATTAACCCCTTTCTTACCTTAGTGGTTACAACTGCTAAGGTAATAAAAGGGGTTAACGCCCACTACAGAGCCTAACCACCCTCCCAGCAGCCACTGCCCCCTTCAACATGGAGAAGAGAGGTTTGCCATCAAAATACATGGAAGAATATTGGGGTGGCCTTCAACCAGTAGTGGAACTACAAAGGCTGGAGATGGTGGTGAATGGTGAGTACCACTCTTTCTGCATATTGGAGTGCCTGTCTTTCACTTCCACATTTATGTATTTCATCTTACACGGACGGTATGCCCCATGCTTGAAAATACATTGGAAGTGAGTGCCCTGTTCTTATACATATGCTTGACACTGGTCTAAAGTGATAACTATGGACCAGCATCTTACTATGTCTTATAAAAGAAATGCCCATAAGAAACTGAAAATAAATTCATCCTTAGAAAACATTTTAAAAGATGTTATTGAAAAATAACTAAGAGTACTTAATGATTCTACAATGAACAGCAATAGATGACACTGGGTTGTCCTTTTATCTCCAGTAATACAAATAGAGTCCAAACAAGAAAATCTGATAGCTGAATTAGTCAAATACCCAGTGAGGAATTAATAATTACATGTACAGGATAGAAAGGACACGTTAAAAACAATCTAACAATCTAACAATCAACCCAGTTCTGCACTGCACAGACCTGGAATGGTTGAAAATAGGTCAATAAGGGTTCAGTTTAATAGCCATGTATTTCAACCTGGACACTGACTTCTCCTGCTCATGGTTTCAGTGGCAATAGGCGAATCTCCCATAGACATCTGTCAGCTTCATGCTTTCCACTTATTGTACGTTCCAGCACAGACATTGAAAACCGTTAAACGGATACAGTACATTGTAATTGAAATCTGCCATGTTAACATGGCAGTTTTCCTGTCAGTGAATGCTTGTGCTGCAATAATATCCATACTGAGCCGAACCTGATTAGAGCAAGCATGCACATAGACTGGTACTGTACTGTATGTGTATGCTTAATACACCATCCATTGTGCTAAATCCTTTTTCTTTTTTTGAATGTTTACCATGTCTACAAATAATCCATTATGATGAGTGGTCTGAAATTCCAGAAATGTCATTCCTACACAGATTTTCTACTCAGTAGTGCTGTATGACTCTGTAAAATGCCTACCTTATACAGTATGTTCAAGTGCTTAGGGAAATCTCCAATAGGCAGACGGTGCTCTGCTTTTAATTCTCCCCAGCAGCTCCATGTTAAACTGTTCTGCAGAAGACCCAATATTGGGTCAGGAAATTATTCGCAGGATTGTATGTACAGTACCACCGATGTCTTCATCGGGACAAGAACAAAGTATGGTAATAAGTAAGATGTTAAAAATATCACATTTGTATTTCATTATCTAAATATCAGTTAATTTATACCCATAAGGGTACGGCGGGATGTGTTTCACAAGACATGACAGATCCTCAATTAAAATACCTGATTCTAAAAAGGTGTTTATGTGAACATACAAAAAAATAATTATTGAGCAGTTAAAATTATTATTATGAGCTTAAACATCAAGAAATATATGGTGAAATTCTAGGACCGAAATGTACATCGTACAGTATTATAGAAAAAAGTTCCATACAGATCAATAGGATTTGTTCTTTGATACATATGGACATATTTTTTTATTATCTACAGACAGTTACAGACAGTTTGGCATCTGTGTGTTATGTCTTTTTTTCTGTTTTTCCGTTTCACAATCAGATCAGATAAAAATCACAATGCGTTTTTACATATTGTATTAATACATATTTATATATAAAATATATAGTAGCGCAATTTGAATGGGACTGCCAGGGACCCCCGCTGTAAATCCGATGGGCCATTAGTCTGTTTGCAGAAATGTTGCAACATGTACCCAGCATGTTTTCAGCATGTACCCAGTATGTACCTAGGTCTTGTTGGTGACTGCGGCTGTCTAGCCTAAAACTTCATTCTATACTGCGGAAGGAGTGTAGCAAGATATCTGCCTTGGACCGTCATGGATTTCTCTTCGTCTGCCATACAGGGTTAAAGGAAATTCCATCATGTCAATGTTCTGCAGCAACACAGTATACAGCTGCGGCCGCCTTTATCCTAGTGCGGCCGTATCAGCGCAACTCTGATAACCGCGGGCAGATGCAGTATTTTTTCATTCGGAAAAAATCCCCGAAAAAATTCGGAGATGTTGTAGAATAAAAGGGGCCGTGGCTGTATAGACAGGCATAAGTTGTATTCAATGCGGTATTACTCACTGGGACTTTACACCTCTTTATGTCATAGGATAGTGTCCTTTACCCAATTGTGCAGATACTGTAGGTACAATAAGAAGGATATTGTAGGAGAAGCTGAGATATGTCCTACTCAAGCTACTGTAGTTGCACCTAGCTGCCCTCATTTATATAAGCACTGGCGCAACCCTTGAGTGTTACAGGCAAGCAATGCGTTTTGCAAAAAGCACTGATTACACACCACAATGTCACTTAAAGGGACTCTTCCAAAGATCTGTTACCATACGGTAATAATGACTAACCTACACAGACCATGAATAGGTCCAGTACTTATGATAAATACTAGCTGAAACCTTTATGTCCTATAGAGCGGGTTACAAGCATAATGTACAGGTGTTACCGCTCCTGTCATCGCGTATTATTGTTATACTGCTGGTACGATGTATAATGCAACATTTACCTCCTCTCCATGCAAATAAATCAAGCTGCTGATAACATTACTGTCTGACATTTTGCAAACATTATGTAATATGGCAAATGACAATGAGTTAACGGGAGTGGTATCATTTGCTACATCTGTACTATCATTATTTCAATTGGGTCTCACATGGGATTGCACATTTTGAACCAATATACTGGACATTGGAGTTTTCAGGAGTAAGTAACGCGCAGGGTTTATCTTACATATTATCCATTTAAGAGGTGTTGCCAAGGAGTTGCTTATAAGAAAGAGGGGAACTGTCTATTATTTTCTCAGCTATAACAATTCCAGTAAAATAAAAGCTGTCACAATGTTATCTTCAATCAAATTTGTGCTTTAACTATCCCCAGAACTTCAATATGCCTTGTTTTTTTCTGCTAAGGAGATTATATAACAATGTGATACTGCAATATTACTCTGCTGGATACCTTCTGTGATAACCAGATAAACTGTCATCTGCTCAGAACTTTGAATCTTCTGTTATCTATTTGTATTGAAGTATTACGGTATGGATGCAGCTCATAACTACGCGTGACAGGGGCTGTATTGATTTTGTCTGCACCAAAAATTTTTAATAAATAAGCATTTGTTAAAAGTAAGATTCAAGTTTAATAGATACCCTTTGCTGATTCATGAGAAGATGCGTGAAATTGATTATTTCTATTTCTGAGTAGATAAGCCAAGGAGATTGAGAAGTTTCATTTCACAAAGATGTGTTTCTCAAAAAAGTATAATTAGAACCAAATGTTTTAGAGCTTGGTGTAAATATGTATGGATACAGTTAACAAATTTGCGATTTGTTTGATAAACGAACTATAAAAAAAAAACCTGAATAATTACATATTCTTTACAAGTCTTTCACAGGTATTCAAAACCTTTTCATTCTTCTAGACTGGTCAGTTTGACCTTGGCTGTTATTTGTGCATTGTGCAGCTGGCAATCTAGTGTCCTTCATGTCCCACACTTTATCTTCAATGCTAACTAAGAGAGACATCTTCAGTTAAGTGAAAATTCATCTTTCTTTCTCAATTTTGTTTTCAACCTTAATCTTCTTTCTTTCTTCACAGGAGCTGTTCATAATTCATACTGCACTCCTCTAGTAACTGAGTAATATTGTGATGATGCTCCTCATTTTAGATGAATATCATGCTGTCATAAAGGATATAAAAAAGGATTATAATTTTTTTTAAGTAAATAAGGCATCTGGCCTACATCCAAGAGTTCTCAAGGAGTTAAGTTCAGTAATGGCCAAATCATTACATTTAATATTCAAGGAATCCATTTCCACAGGCTCAGTACCACAAGATTGGTGTAAAGCAGATGGGTTGCCTATATTTAAAAAGGGAGCTAGATCACAAATGGGGAATTACAGACCTGTAAGCCTGGCTTCAATAGTGGGGAAACTACTTGAAGGTTTAATACGGGATAATATTCAGAAATACTTAATGGAAAACAAAATAATTAGTAATAGTCAGCATAGGTTTATGAAGGATAGATCTTGCCAAACTAACCATAATTTGTTTCTTTGAGGAGGTAAGTAGGAATTTAGACCAGGGTAATGCAGTTGATATGGTCTACTTTGAATTAGCAAAGGCTTTTGATACGGGTCCATACAAGAGGTTGGTGTAAAAAATAAAGCAAATTGGACTGAGTAAACATATATGCACCTACTGTAAATTGAAAACTGGTTGAAGGATAGACAACAGAGGGTTGTCATAAATGGAAATTTTTCAGGTTGGGCTAGGGTCATGAGTGGAGTACCTCAGGGATCGGTATTGGGACCCCTGCTTTTTAATTTGTTTATTAATGACATTGAGGTTGGCATCAAAAGCAAAGTCTCCATCTATTCTGATGATACTAAATTGTGTAAGGTAGAATCAAAGCAGGATGTAATCTCTCTCCAGAAGGACTTGGAGAGACTGGAAACTTGGTCAGGTAAATGGCAGATGAGGTTTAATACAGATAAATGTAAGGTTATGCATTTGGGAAGCAAGAATAAATAGGTGACTTACTGTACACATTACATGGGGATACATTGGGGGAATCCTTGATGGAGAAAGATTTAGGAGTGCTTGTAGACAGCAGGCTTAGCAATAGTGCCCAAAGTCATGCAGTAGATGCAAAGGCAAACAAGATCTTCTCTTGCATTAAAACGGGCAATGGATGGAAGGGAAGTAAACATAATTATGCCCCTTTATAAAGCATTAGTAAGACCACACCTTGAATATGGAGTACATGGTCACGACTGCTTAGAAAATACATTATGGAACTAGAGAGAGTGCAGAGAAGAGCCACCAAATTAATAAAGGGGATTGACAATCTAACTTATAAGGAGAGGCTAACTAAATTAGATTTATTTACATTATGTGGCAAACTGCTCCCTTTATGTAGCTCTGCCGCTTGCCCAGGCTCTTCCTGACACAGTCTTCTAGGGTTTGTTTTTCTTAAAAGGGAGACAAACACGTGTATACACAAAAGGGCACTTAGCCCACAACCTTCAGCTGTTTATTCTTCCATTAGTGACAATACACAATTTTAAACACTGTCGCTTTAAGAACAAAATAAACTCATAAAAATAACATCTACTCCTGTCAGGAGTCTAATTCACATGCATATCCCTATCTGCAATACTGGCTGGCAAACCAGTTACTAATTTAAAAATTGGGTCCTCAGAAGCTGCAGTATATGAAGGGGGCATCCTCCCCGAACTGGGTGCAGGGGAGCTATGATACCCCTAGCCTCCAAGCTCTAGGGGAGAGACTGAAAAAGCAACCATATCTGCTCTAAATACTTGTTCTAGTAATTAGGAGTGGAGGTGAGGGAAAAACCAGAACCACTAATCTCTGGCCTGGAGTTTCTATCCCACAGTCTCAGCAACTGTGAAACTGTGAAATTGATTACTTCCATACTAAGTCTGCACTTTCTTTTATAAATTAGACAGAAAGTTGTCCATTATCCTGCGACTAATTTTCAATTAGAAATGAGATGTCTAAGACGGAATATGATAACTATATATAAATATATTCGGGACAGTACAAGGAGCTTTCAAAATAACAATTTTTTCCCAAGGATAGTACAAAGGACTTGGGCCATCTCTTAAGGTTGGAGGAAAGGAGATTTCACCAGCAACAAAGGAAGGGGTTCTTAACAGTAAGGGCAGTTAAATGTGGAATTCATTACCCATGGAGACTGTGATGGCAGATGCAATAGATTTGTTCAAAAACGTTGGACATCTTTTTAGAAAGGAAAGGTATACAGTTATATACCAAATAAGTAAACACGGGAAGGATGTTTATCCAGGGAGTAATCCGATGGCCAATTCTTGAAGTCAGGAAGAAATTTCTAATTCCCCTTATGAGATATCATTGGATGATATGATACTGTTTTTTTTGTTTGCCTTCCTCTGGATCAAAACGTAAGTATAGTTATAGGATAAAATATCTGTTGTCTAAATTTAGCATAGGTTGAATTTGATGGGCGCATGTCTTTTTTCAACCACATCTACTAGAAACTATGTAACAGACTAATACCATGGCCTGTCATAACTGATTTATGGGTTTCCCAAAAAGTATAAACACAAATGTATTTATATAGGGGAGCTGTACACAGGGATATAGCTAATATATATATATACAGTACTAAAGAGAAAATAAATCCCTCTATTGTGGCACTTAACTCCCTTTTGCCAGAAGAATATTGAGTTTTTTAGAACTTAACACTTCTTGACCTCATTTAAAATAATGTATCTAATAAAAAATACAGTGAATATTGATTTAAAAAAAGGGTATGTGTCCCAAGTACGCATGTTGTAAGTGAAACTTTGTAGTGTTTTGTGAAGAAATATGTATCTAAAGGCGCCTGGAATAACAATGAATATATAAAAGGATATATAAAAACCAAGCCTGTTGGAAGGTCGGACGTAGCTCCTCAAGGTGTGCTTAAAAAGAAGAAATCACAACACATAGCATAATACTGTTGATAAAAAGACAAACAACACTTAAGACGACATACATCAGCTGAGAGATCAGAAGGGTGAAGATTAAAAATAAAAACATTTAATAACAATTCATAGCATACATAGACATATAAAGCAATATGGACAGAATAAAATAGAAGATGATTAAAGCACACTGCGGCACCGGTGGTATCAGATGCAATGCCCACTCACCAGATGGAAAAAGTAAGCAGGCAGTGGATATATCAGAGAGTATCCCCTCTCGATACTGTAAGCTGCTTCCTGCTCACGGGCGTCTCTGTTGATGTGTGCACGTCAGCCGGCGTGCAGGATCTCACACAGCGCACTGGAGAATTTTAGGTGACAGGCCCACTTACCAACTCCTCCCCTCAAACCCCACTATACAGTATCAACAGAAATTATTTAATTATTTAACATTAGGTTTGGATCAGCATTTAATTACTAAACAGGAATTTGATTTTCTTTATAATATTTATCCCAAATTACCTCTTTTTTATATACTACCCAAAATACATAAAAATATAGAATTTCCCCCCGGTCGCCCTATCATTTCGGGCATTCAGTCCTTAACATCACATTTATCTCAGTACATTGACAGACAGCTACAACAATATGTAGTACAACTACCTTCATATCTAAGAGACACTACCCACATACTGCAGACCCTACAGGACATTAAATGGCAACCTCATTATTATTTTGTAACAGCAGATGTTAATTCTTTATACATAATAATTAACCATGAACAAGGATGTGAAGCAGTTTTGAACACTTTAAATAATGATCCGTCTATTGCTAAGGAATATAATGATTTTCTCATTTTAGGGATTAAATTTATACTTTCTCACAATTTTTTTTACTTTAATAAATCTTATTATTTACAGGTATGTGGCTCCGCCATGGGCACCAAATTTGCACCCAGCTATGCAAATTTATTTATGGGCAGCTGGGAGGAACAACATATATGGTCCGGCTGTCCATATGGTGCAAGCTTGGTGCTGTTTCGGCGCTACATCAATGATATTATTTTTATTTGGTCAGGCACATTAGCACAGTTACATGATTTTCAGTTATATATGAATAGTAATAATAATAATCTTAAATTTACATTCGTTACTAGTCCCACTAAAATAGAGTACCTAGATTTGGAGATAACCATTATAGACAATTGTATTCACACTAGCACATATTTTAAACCTGTTCAATCCAATAATTACCTGCACGCACAAAGCCACCATAACCCTACATGGGTCAAAAATATACCAAAAGGCCAATTTATTCGATTAAAAAGAAATAGTTCACATCCAGAAACATTCAATATCCAGGCTGAGGATCTCAAAAATAAGTTCATAGAAAGGAAGTATTCTCCACAGGATTTAGATAGGACCATTACTGAGGTTGCAGCGATGGACAGAACCAGTCTTTTGAAGTATAAAAATAAAAATCTTAATAAAACAGGCAATCTGTCATTTATAACCCAATTTAATCAAATGGCCCCAAACATACGCAAGATCTTTAAAAAGTATTGGCCGATACTAAAAAAAGATAAAGAATTAGAGGGTATTCTACCCGAGCATCCACATATTATATTCACCAAAGCCCCTAATATAGGACAAAGACTGGCACCAAGCTGTCCATCGCTGCAACCTATTCATCGTAGAATGGCACTCTGTGGAGGATACTTCATTTGTAATAGATGTACTGCATGTAAGTACAGCACTAGAAAATCTGAATTTATATCAAATAACACTCAAAAAAATTATAAAATAAAACAACACATCACGTGTAATAGTTCTTTTGTTATTTATTTGCTTGAATGTCCATGTGGTCTGCAGTATGTGGGTATGACTACTAGAGCTATCAAAAGACGTCTGTATGTCACAAGCGACAAGCTAACTGAATAGCAGCAAACGCTGATTCGTCTGTTTCGTGGAGGGAAATCGCCAAACACAGTGGTGCAGAGGTGCTAAAATCGCCACCCTACGCGTTTCGAAAGCTATCCGCTTTCTTCCTCAGGGGTATATAATAATAAAAGTCCATCAGAGTCCCTTAAATAGAGCGTCCATAATTAATTGAATGAATTTAACCTGCAGGCTTATGCACATGCGCAAATGAGCAAATGAAGCAGTTCTTAAACAAAGTTATGTGATCAGGCACATGCGCAGTAAGGTAGTTCATGTTGGTATTACAGTATATTGTGCTGCTGCGGTCTGAGTACTCAGCTGATTCACGAACAAAACATACAAAAGACAAAAACATGACTAACTAGTACAGAACAACATGGTATAATATAAGAATATAGTGATTTAAATATGAATATATAACATTAGTATAGTGTGGCTACTTAGAGAAATAAATAATTCACCAATGTGTGTGTCATCTTTAAATGAACAGTGCTTAATACTATAAATAATCTATAGTGTGGGATAGGGAATAACCTATGCAATTGCTAAATAACTCAATATAAAAGAGGGATATTTATGAATATATTAATACAAGTGAGTAAAATTAGAATAGTGCAACAATAAATGTTCAAGTGAATTACATAAATATAGAGAGAGCGAAGAGAGAGAGAAGAGAGAGAGGAGAGAGAGATACAGGATGTGTATGGGTGCTTTTTATTAAAGGGTGTAGTTGTTGGGAAAGAGGTGTTTACTGTAAGTAGCAGTGGAGTGTATGGGTACAAGCATAGGTGGAGGGAAGGTAAGATGAAGAAATGTGGATAGGAGGGGTGGGAAAGGTGGACAAAAAAAAATACAAATTGCAATACAATACATCAATTATTTGTCACTGTGGTTGTCTATGCATTCATTGGGGGATATGCTTTAGTTTATTTAAATTTTAAATACAAAGATTGAAGCATGGCTACAAGCAGTACTTGTATCTCCTGCATGTTTAAATGTCCCGGCCACAGCTGATTTTTTTTTACAGTACTGTATTTGAAAAGCTGCCCTTGCAATAGCAGATACTTGTTACTATTGCAATACTGTTGCACATGTACAAAAGTAACACATTGTTTTTAATTCTGCTGTAGCCACAGTTTACTCAATACACTCATGTTACCATCAAATCCTGGGGGCAACATTGGCTCAGTAAACTAATAGAAAATATTTATACAGTGGATTGGGCTTTTTTAACAAGTATATATTACTGTTTGAACAAGCCTGCTGGCAAAAAGATTGCATTACTGGCTGTCTAACATACTGTACCCTAATATTTGCTATATTGCCTTGTTCATTTTTTATCAATGGTTGCCGTGTTTTTCACTAGATACATTATTTTAATTGAGGTCAATAAATGTTACGATCTAAAACACTCACCATTCTTCTGGCAAAAGGGAGTTAAGTGCCACAAACGAAGGATTTCTTTTCTTTTAAGTATATATCTTCCCAAAACGTAGATTCACTAACTTCATGGGACGTATTAAGGGAAATGCAATCTTCCAAATGTTTAGCTCTAAGGTCCACATTCTCACCGAAGTCCAGAAGAGGATCATTCTATCTCCGGGAAGCACTATACCAGGGGTGCGCAAACTGGGGGGGGCGCGCCCCCCAGGGGCGGTGGGAGATTTTTCTTGGTGGGGGAACGAAGGTCGTCCCCAAGGCATTTAAATTAAATGCTGGGGGATCGCGTGAGGCCTCTCAACTTACCGTGATTCAGACTGCTGTGACACGTCTCTATGGCAACGCGGCGTCAAATGACGCCGCGGGGTCATGTGACGGGACTTTACACATGTCAAATGATGCCGCGGGTCACGTGATCCTGCAGCATCATTTGATGCAGATCAAGGTATGGTGGGGGGGAAGCGAGCACTGGGGCAGGCAGGACAGGGTGGCTCACCAGCATATGTTTGCGCTCCCCTGCACTTACCCTGCACTCCCCTGCTCTAGACAGTGCTAATTTGAGTTTTTTTAAAGTTAAATAGACCAGGGCATAGTCCGACCATTTCACCAGGCCAGTGAATCAAAGTGAAGATACTAGTCGAAGGTCTAGAAAAATATTTTCTATCCTGGAATAGAGAATGGGGAGCAGAGTAAAATTACGTTGCTATTAACACTCCTCCAGGTATTCACTATAGATTGGTCTTTTATGATGTTTTCAACAGTTCTGCATATTCCTCTTTTTGGTTAAGCACTATGCCCTTTAGGGCTGAAAGACTTGTCCATGGTACTGTTTAAAACTAGGTTAAAGTCACCACAAATAACTACATAACCCATAGAGACTGTCCGCTAGGTGATCAGTTAATTTTTGGAGGAATGCCATTTGATTGGTGTTGGGTGAATAAACATTAACAATATCTGGATTAGTGATGGACTCTCTAATAGGGCAGATCAAAATGTCACTGTCAGGTCTCCCCACTTACAACTTAGATTGTAAGCTCTTCGGACTAGGGACTCCTTTTCCTAATGTTTTGTCTGAAGCGTTTATTCCACTGTGTATAACATTATGTCACATGTACTTGTAAAGTGCTATTTACCTGGATGGCGCTATATAAATAAGCTATACATACATACATACATACATACATACATACATACATACATACATACATACATACATACGTACAGGTGCACGACGAGTATTCTAAAACTTGCCTTAAATTTGCCTTGGAAAATCTGGGGCTATCACCAACAAGATCCAGGTACATGCTGGGTACATGCTGGGTACATGCTGCAACATTTCAGTGACAGTTCTGCAGAGACTAATGTCCCATCGGATTAACACAGCAGGGACCCCTGCTGTTAATCCGAAGGGCCATTAGTCTGTCTGCAGAAATGTCACTGAAATGTTGCAGCATGTACCCAGCATATACCCAGCATGTACCTGGATCTTGTTGGTGATAGCCCCAGATTTGTTTTAGAATACTCGTTGGAACTACAGCATACCTGCTTTCTTTTTCTGCGAGACTTTCTAAATGCTTAAAAGGCAGGTTCTAATATATAAATTTTGCGACCCCTCTCTTTTAATTCTTGCAGGGGACATAAAACAGTTTGGGAATCTTTATCACAACATTTCAGAGTTTAATCTTTTTGGCAATGAGTTTCCTGCAGACAGAGCACCTCACCCCGTTCCTTCGCCAATGACAGAGAAAGTCGTCTTTTAGCTTTTGAATTCACACCTTCAAATTCTAAGGGATTATTGTAAAGATATTGTTCAGGGATTAATATACTGTACGAGAAAAATATTAGTACAATAGGCGTATAGCAGCATTTAGGAACCAATATATGAGACAGGTAATGTACAATAGAAAGGAAAAAAAAGCAATATTGTTCAGGCATTAATATATGAGAGATATAATAGTACAGTATGAAAAAGCAATGTTCAGGGATTATTGCACAAGAGAGATAATATAACAATACATAAAAGCAGTTTTGTTCGGGCATAAATGTAGGAGAGAGATAATAATGCAATAGGAATATTGCAGTATTGTGCAATTAATCCAGACATTAAAGTGCAACTGGTGTCTTGTATCCTGTGCCAACGGGAAAGGTAATAACAAAAAGGACGAGGGCAAAATGGCATTCTAGGTGTATTTACACTGGTGTAACTCAAAACAGCTGAGTAAATGAAAAAGCCATAAAGGGAGACATGAATTGAGCCAGACCTGAGATGCCCAATGAAAGCCAAGTCAGGACGGCAAAGGAATGAATCAGTCAATAATAATACAATAGTGCAACAGTGCAACATGTAATAAAGCTACGCAATGTATAAATAAATGAATTACCCGCATCTTTCCACACATAGTAGCCACTAGCTAAAGAAATTAGTACACGCATTCCAGTAATACATCACACATGATTTGCTTACTTTCACTCAAAGAAAGAAAAATTAAATAAAAATAAACTATATATATATATATATATACTTATTAAGGTTATGATGGTTAAAAAAAAAGTGACAAAAACCCTCCATAGTAAAGCATAAAGCAACTGTAAATATTACTGTATATTCATTTGCACGTCTTAGACAGATCTGCAACCCTGTCTTTCACCATTATTGCCCAGCACACAGCACTTCCACTGCAGCAAGGGATTCTGGTAAATGACATGCAGATGAGCACACAGTGCCACCTTTTATCTCAAGCTCACATTACATGAAAAACCCTTCATATGTGTGTGTGTGTGTGTGTGTGTGTGTGTGTGTGTGTGTGTGTGTGTGTGTGTGTGTGTGTGTGTGTGTGTGTGTGTGTGTGTGTGTGTGTGTGTGTGTGTGTGTGTGTGTGTGTGTGTGTGTGTGTGTATTCATGGCATGCAGCGGGGTTGCCAGCACAGGGCAGAGGGCTGTGTTTTGTTGGTGGTACACCATGAGTTATGCTGTATTGAGAACTGTGGGATTCTAGGTCTTGGGGCAGAGACCAATGGTACGGGCCATTTTAATTGCCACAAACCACATAACTCCCACTTTAGATTGAAATTCATTTCACTACTTAAATAAAATAAAACTCACACCACATGTAATAAAAAAAATGTCATTATTCCCAATATACTCCAGTGACTTGATATGAATTATTCTTTCCTCTCTTCTCAGATAATAATAACCTATGGGAGACTCCATTACACATTTTCTGGCCTCTCTCGAGTGTGTGTTCACACCATAACTTACATCAGGGGCTTTAAACTCCAGTCCTCAAGCCCGCCCCAACAGGTCAGGTTTTCAGGATATCCCTGCTTCAGCACAGATGGCTCAATCAGTCCCAGCTTCAGCACAAGTGGCTCAATCTGTGGCACAGCCTTAGACTGAGCCTCTGATTGAGCCACCTGTGCATAAACTGTGATATCCTTAAATCTAGACCTGTTGGGGAGGCTAGAGGTCTGGAGTTGAGCCCCCCTGTCTTACATGACAGTGACCATATAGTAATATCCAAATTTAAAAAAAGACAATTGCACTGAATGTGGCAAATGTCTCTTGCTCCAGATTCCAGTTCCCTTCCAGGGTTTCTTTCTTTAATCTTGGTTGATTCATCACTCAACACCTGAAATAAATCAAGATAGATTATCAGTTCTTAGCTGTTCATTATTCTTTTGCTCTTTATTGTTATTAGGCCTTTAGAGTCCCTCTTTTTATGACGTTCTCAATTCCTCTATGAATCTCTCATTCTTGCCTACTGTCCTACATGAATAATGTTAGTATAATCATTTACTCTTAAACTTGGCCTTTCCAGTAATTTGAGGTGACATCTATTTTCTTCTCTGATTTAGGGGCCTATTCAGTCAACTTCGATTAGTGACTTATGTGTAGCTTTTCAGAAAGCTTTGATAAGATGTCAAAATCGCATAGAAATGGCTTTTTAACACTCGTTATCACTCTCGCTCAGACAAGCCGTGCGGTAGCACAAGCAATGCCCATACTCACATGCTTTGCCAGTTACTGCTATTCTGGTAGCTTCGATATGTATATTGCGATATGTACATTGTGGCTTAAACTCACACACTCGCATGCCTTTACCTGAAGGGTGGCGAGATCGGAATCACAATGTGCATTTCAAGGAGAAAAATGTTTCTCTCCAGAGCTGACCCGCATTAATATCAGTTCCAATGACCCCCTGCTTCAATCCTATGTAATAAAAATACATTTACAGCCAAGATTCATTTCCTTAGTGCCTAATCGCTAAGGTAATGAAGGGGTTAAATAGTGGTGCCCAGATTGTTGGTGGTAGAGGAGGTGGGCGAAGCTTATAGTTGCCCCAGGGCAGGTGTTTAGAACTCCCAAGAGGAATTAACCGCTAAGGTAATGAAGGCGTCAACCCTTCCCACGAGGCCTAAACACCCACCTTGGGGCAACTACCCCCTTCACTCACCGCCTCTATCACCAACACCACCACACAGGAATGGGCAAAAGTGCCAATAGCCAAAGATTTCTAATAGCGCTTTTGCCCATTGAAATAAACAATAGATGCAATAGGTGCAATAAAATTACATAAAATAAAAAATATATTACTATACTAAAAAAACTCTAGACATTTAAACCAGTGATTGTCACTGTGGCTATCTATGCCCTCAATGGCACATACATAGCCATATTGGCAACTAATGGGCACCATACTACTCACCTTCTCTACCCCCAAGCCTCCCAACCCCAACACAAACAATAATGGGCAAAAGCTGAATTATCCACATCTGGATAATAGTGCATTTGCCCATTAAAAATAAAACATTAGTCAGCCAACATATAGTAAATAAAGTTATTCTTGCACCTGCTAGGACCCCTGCCAGCATGTATGCCATCGTCATCCTCCTCTTCCTCTTCCATAACACTAACAGTAAAATAAAAATACTAGCTACTGGCCTATAAGCCCTTTATAACCTTAGCGGTTATTAACCGCTATGGTAATTAGGGATTAACCCCCACCCCTCTCGCTACCCACCCAATAGGCCTAACCACCCTCCCGGGCACTTATCCCTATCCCCACCCCTTCTCCGTCACCACACACACAAATGTCCAAAAGCTCTAATAGCGCTTTTGCTCATTTGTGTTAAAATTTAAAAAAAAATACACAGTAAAATGAAATTGGCATTTCAATACATTTAGACAGACTGGTCCTACAACTCAACCTAATAATCGTATAAGGGAAAGATGGTACTTAGGTGCACATGTGATATAGGTGAACATAAAGCACATAATGTTGCTTTACATTACAATAAATTCAAATAAATTGTAGTTAAACCCATTGATTGTCACTGTGGTTATCTATACAATCAACGGCAGCACAGATATCCACATTGGCAACCAATGAATGGGCAAAAGCGCAATAGCCATATTTGGCTAATAGCACTTTTGCCCATTCCTGTGCTATGGTATTGTGGTAGAGGGGGTGGGTGAAGGGGTGGTTGCCTAAGGGTGGGTGGTTAGGCCTCGCAGGTGGGATTAACCCCTTCATTACCTTTGCAGTTGTAAGGGAGGTGTTACTCCCTCCCGGGAGGCCTAAGCACCCACCCTAAGGCAAATATAACCTTTACTCACCCCTTCTAAAACCAACAAACCAGGTAGTGGTGGCTTACCCCTTCATTACCTTAGTGATTAGCCACTACGGTTATGTTACCCTCTTTTTATTTTAATTTAAATTACATATTATTGAAGCATTGAGTCAATGGACCTGAACCACATGAATTTCAGTTCCAGGGACCCCTTACTTTTTGAGGTACAGGCTCCAGTATGGGGTGCTTGTACAGTATCTTCTGCACGTTTAATTATCCCGTGTGACCGGGACATTTAAACTTACAGAAGATACTTGCACCCAATAAGGGGGCTTGTACCTTGGGAAGCAGGTGTCCCCGGATCTGAAATGAATGTGGTTCAGCTCTGGAGACCCCCTGCTTCAATAATATGTCATTTACATTAAAATAAAAATAGGGCAATCGCCTGTAAGAGCTTTCCAGGGAGATGCAGCTCTCTCTGTGCAGGGAGAATAAATGTAAGAGCTGTGCAGGCAGATGCAGATCTATCTGCACAGGGAGGTCGCCTGTAAGAGATTTGCAGGGAGATCCCTGTAAGTGAGGAAAAAAAGTGCGCAACTAATGTTAAAGGTGAAGTGATGAATATGTAAGGTAAAATACGTGACCTTAGTTAATTAGAGCATCTGCAGCTGCAATAAAGGGAGGGCTCAGGAACCCCCTGTAACTAGCAGATAAAAACACAAAAAACTCAGCGCGCAACGCTCATAGTGCATTAAAAATTATATTCACATAAACAATAATTAAGGTGAGTATCGTGCGTACATCAAAGTAGTAATATACGAGCATTTGCGGGATAATGTTACCCAACACCACGTGGAAGCCGGATCAGATGTCCTCACATGAGGATGGAAGCTGGTTCCTTTAACACCGGTTCCTGTTCAGGTAAGTGGGAAGTCTCTGTTAGTCCTTCCTCCCATAAACGAGTCAACACGTTAGCAGCTCTGCCATAGATTGCTGCTTTAGACGGAGCTCCACACCAGCTGAGATCCTCTCTCTCCCCTCCGTTGGAACACTTATGGATTGGTGATGTCACCGCGGGGTTTCTCGCCGATACTGGCGCCGGTTACACTGGGTAGGCTCGTCGTACTAGGGCAGTACAGTTAGAAACAATACTGCTCTTGGCTCTTCCAACGCGTTTCGAAACACGTGGATTTCGATTTATTCCCTGATGAAGAAACCCACGGGTTTCGAAACGCATTGGAAGAGCCAAGAGCAGTATTGTTTCTAACTGTACTGCCCTAGTACGACGAGCCTACCCAGTGTAACTGGCGCCAGCATCGGCGAGAAGCCCAGCGGTGACGTCACCAATCCGGAAGTGTTCCAACGGAGGGGAGAGAGAGGATCTCAGCTGGTGTGGAGCTCCGTCTAAAGCAGCAATCTATGGCAGAGCTGCTAACGTGTTGACTCGTTTATGGGAGGAAGGACTAACAGAGACTTCCCACTTACCTGAACAGGAACCGGTGTTAAAGGAACCAGCTTCCATCCTCATGTGAGGACATCTGATCCGGCTTCCACGTGGTGTTGGGTAACATTATCCCGCAAATGCTCGTATATTACTACTTTGATGTACGCACGATACTCACCTTAATTATTGTTTATGTGAATATAATTTTTAATGCACTATGAGCGTTGTGCGCTGAGTTTTTTGTGTTTTTAGATCCATGTAAGAGCTGTGCAGGGAGATGCAGCTCTCTCTGCACAGGGAGGTCACCTGTAAGAGCTGTGCAGGGAGGTGCAGCTCTCTCTGCACAGGGAGTTCGCCTGTAAGAGCTGTGAAGGGAGATGCAGATTCTCTCTGCGCAGCTCTTATAGACTGGAGGGAAATAGCATGGTAAGATCTCTGAAAAAGCAACTGCAAAGTCAATCAGTATGACATTTTTGTACCATACAGCTGCAGCGGCCGTAGTTTTAAAAGATCACAGAGCTGTTGTCGTTGGATCTGTTGTTATCCACGCAGTCTTAATTTTGCATTTCCGCATTCATGCCGCATTCACACCGCCCGGCACCCATGGTTGATCCGCGGTTGGTCTGTTTAATTTAATGGTTTCGGATTTCAGGTGGCAGAAATTCATGAATTGTAATGTATTGTAATGTGTACAGTACTGTGCTACTGTGTCGACTTGCAGTTGTTGTAAAAAACAGATAAAAGCTATGTCTGTCACAGTGGTCCATTGTGAATTGACCTTGGTAGTTGAAGACCCTGAAGAACTTACCTATTTTAGGCGTCTCGTAATTAAAACTGTAAAACTCATTGCTCTGTGTCTTTTTTTTTACATTCTTTCTCCTGCACAATTGCTGACTGGACACAATGAGTACACCACAGACATATAAAAGACCTTACTGTACTTATGCATTTTTAATTTGTTCTGCAATTAATGCTGCAGCAGATAACATGGCGACTGTTACCGAAATGTATGAATAATTCACTTCGAACTATGATTTTTACAAATTTTCACCTGATGCTCCTGTTTGGAAGCGTGCGATAAGAAAAAAAATAAGTAGCGATCCGTGTTTTTTTCGTATTGACCCTGCACCCGGAGATAGAAGGAGTATTGGTGTGTGGTACTAGATTGTTCCAGTGTGTTTGATCATGGAAACTTCAAAAGGAGAATGTCTGGTTTGAATCCATATAAGATTCGTCAATCCCAATCCAGCAATGCAACAGCGCCGGCAAGAGCGCCTGCACTGGCGCCTGCACAGGCGCCTGCACCAGCCCTGCACCGGCTTACAATAACGTTCCGACTGTCAGTGAAAAGCTGGTGAACAGCAATCCTTGCTATCTGTCCCCGCCAGAATACCTGCAAAACTTCCAGCCTGAGCCTTATTTCACGTACAGGTACCAGGAAGCTTGCATGTACCAAACAGATTTCTAGTTTCATCAGCTGTCAACTACAGGTGTAGCAGGCCCGCTGTCACCTGTCAACTATCTGAATAATGAAGACTAAAGGAGTGACAGTGGCTCATCACCACCCATTTGGCAAAGTCTTTAATGAAGGTAGATATAATTTACTACAGTAACTACCTGTATTGCACTATACTGTACAGTATTAAGTTTACAGCTGCAGTATTTAAAAAATATATATCTTTTTTTTAAATTCTGTACTGTACGTACAGTATGTGCATCAATACATTTTGTACATAGACAAGTGATTAGTAAGCTGCAGATCGGTCCGTTCTCCTATAATCAATCGCTTTGCCCAGGGTTATTTAATTCTTGCACAATTATTAAAAATGTAATCCAGCAATATGATTGACTGAGAAGTTACTACAGTAGATACAATTGGTGGACAGCTAGGGAGAGGGCAGGGCTCAAGAGCCTATCAGACGTTGTTTGAACTCCTGCTTTATTTACCAATGACTCAACTTGACACATGCGCAATACCGGAAATAATAGCATCATTTTATTTCTCCCCAGAAAAGAAACTTTGACATCAAGCGGAAAAAGGCAAAAGGAGGGATTTCGATTGACCTACAGTAAAATATCGCTTTTTTGAAACGTTGCTTGCGCATTGTGAATCATATTTAAAATTCCAAGTACCGTAGGCAACAATTTAGTGACAGTGCAATTTTTATTGATTAGGATATAATAATTGTGAGCTTTATAGAAAACCTTAAACAGCATGCTTCTGTTTTCAAATTCAATACTTTTTACATTGTACTGTAATCATCACTACTGTTTGACGTTACATTTTGCAGTATAATTACAATACCCTTGCATGTTTAATTAACTCTTTTAAGAAACCCCAAAAATAAAAATGTATATCTTTTATTCTATATGTATTATTCAAAACTTTCAACTTTTGCTAGGCTTCTCTTGTTTTCATACTGGTTTTTTTATGCGCATGCGTGTATGTCTCATTGGAACCTTGTTGAAATGCATATGCGTGTCATCACATTTATGCGCACACGTGTATGTCTCATTGGAATTTAAACTTAAAGTTAAAAAAACCGAGACATCCCTTTTTGAAGGACTGATTTAAAGAAACCATAATGTGAACCATGTTTTCATTGGGGGTGGGGGTGTTTCAATGATTCTCGTGAATTTAAAGAAGACATTTTTTTATTTTATCTGGATAATCATGGAAGAATGAAAAATACAAATAATCATGAATAATGCAAATTTACAATCTTTATCTTCTTCGTAATGGCTGCATTGCATTCTGTAGCTCTTAGATCTTTTGTTATTGAGAGAGGGGGGATTTGTGTAAACTTTTACTTTTTATACATGCCCCCCCCCCCAACCTTCCTTTTTTAGTGCAGCAGACAGCTCTAAAAAGAAAACATTAGTGCATTAAAGGGCATTTACTGTAAGGCATTGTGTACATCACTATGTTGAAGCACAGTGTCTTACTGCCAGTATTGGGGAGAGGGGGGGGGGATTTCCTATACTTTATCTTCACCAACCTCCAGACATGCACATGCAAAACAGAAATAGAAATAAATGATTATACATGCATACCAAGCATTAAAAACATGAAATAATGAAACAATTTAAACTTTTTTTTTTGAGTAAAAATATTTTTCTATAACTTTTGAACTACAGCACAGTGCAATCAAACTGCAAAGTCATTCCCAAACGGTCTGGCCTTCCAGGGACGAGCCCTTATATGCCTCAAAAGGCCATTGATGGTGTCTCTCATGGTTCTCATAACATGATCGTTTACAAAAAAATAACCTTGCACTTCCTCCAAAATGGTTTTCCTTAAATTTTCCGGCAAAGCCTTCTTGATTTTATTCCCTTCATAATTTACGTTGTGGGTCCACCCGCTGTACATTTCAAAACTGACGTGGTGTTTAAAGATGGACAGGCCATATTTCTGGGCTACACCACCACTTCCGATCTTGTATTTCTCCCGGACTTGCAGGGGCAGGTCGCTCAAGATGATGTCTGGCAGTGTAACAATGGGATCAGGTGTGCTTCTGGGAGCGGGTATGCTTCTAGTAGCAGGCGAGGGTAGGTTGTCTGGGTGGATGCTTTTCTCCTGCTGTGGCCTTATCGGGATTGTCATCTCTTGTTGTGGCCTTATCGGGGTTGTCGTCACTTGTCGTGGCCTTATTGGGGTTGTCATCTCTTGTCGTGGCCTTACCGGGGTTGTCATCTCATCCTCTTCAAGGGCACACAGGTACACATATTCTGCAGACAGAGGGGGTGAGCGTGGGGGAGCCTAATCTTGCTCTTGCATTGGACATACAGGTGCAGGGACTCCAAGCAAAGAATAGATCCCCGCGATGTTCCTCTCCATATTCTCCATACACCTATCCATATTCAACATGGTCTCCAAAAGAAGATCAATCTTTTGCACCATAGAGTTGTCAGGGATTTTGACACAACTTAAACCATTCAGCATGCAAGCCAACGAGCTGGACCTTGTGTGAGGAGTGCTGTTGACATCTGCATGGATGTTTGCAGGAGCAGGTAACCTGGGGGTTCCCAGGAGAGGAGCATCGTGGATGGGTGCAGGAGCAGGTGACCTGTGGGTTCCCAAGAGCAGAGTCGTGGATGGGTGCAGAAGCAGGTGACCTGGGGGTTCCCAGGAGAGCAGCATCGTGGATGGGTGGCTGCCAAATGTTTTGCTTAGCGTGCACGCAGGCAAATTTCTTCTTGACATAATGAGGCCCAGGTTTTTTAGCCTTTGGAGTCTTTGGAACGTTTTCTTTATTCTCCTTTGCCTTTCGCTTTGGCTTAGAAACAGCTTCCGCATTTTGCTTTGTCGTGGTCGGCACGGCAGAAGTAAGCAGGTTCCAGCGTCCGTAGAATCGGGGTTTATCCATGGAAGCAGATGGAATAATGCACAATGCAGTATCTGGACAAGGGCAAGTTCAGATAGAGATCAGAGTGTGGGAGGCTATGCAATTTGTTTCACCTTTTATACACTGTGTCCCTATTTGATTTTTTTTCCCCGCAGACATGGAAACGAAGTGCAGGTGTTAAAAGTGAGTGTACTGTGTACTAAACCTGTTGATTGAGGTATAAATACACATCGACTACACATCGAATATACATTCTTGTGCTTGTATTTTTTCTAAACACAGCAATGCAAAAGAAAACGATTTCAAAGGATCTCAGCATGAGAATACAGTATATGTACAAGAGAGGACACCGAATTTCACAGATACAACGCTGGTTAAATACTTCGGGCCTTGTTTTAGCAGCAAGCACTGTCAGCTATCATGCTCATGGTAAGGCCAAAAGTGTCAAGCGGACCCCCACAGTCACTACCGAGTAAGTATTTTTGTTTTCTTTACTGTACAGTATGTACAGTAATTACACTTTTACTGATGAAATGCATTAGTGCAGGCCTGCACAACTCCAGTCCTTGAGGGCCGCAAACAGGCCAGGTTTTCATGATATCCATAAATCAGCACAGCTGTGCTGAAGTAGGGATATCCTAAAAACCTGGCCTGTTTGCGGCCCTCGAGGCCTGGAGTTGTGCAGACCTGCATTAGTGTTTTTAAAAGTAACTTTTTCCTAGCAATCATTGTCCTCAACCATATGACAACGTCTTGTATGCATGTTTTTCATATTTGATCAAGATTTACATTCTTAAAATCAATACATTTTAATTTCGACTGTGTACAGTAAATATCTCAAACACACACCCATGACACCCATTGTATTTCAATTAATTATCATTAATCAAGTACTTCATTATTACTCACTCACCCCCGCTCTCCTCTCCCTCCATCAAGTCAATTACCCAAATTACCCCACGCAATGTTATATTTACAGTATATAGCGCTTTAGATCCCCCATACACTACAATATATACGGTATTATATATATATATATATATATATATATATATATATATATATATATATCTATATATATATATATATATATATATATATATATATATATACACTATATGACACACACACACACACTTAATATTATATTATAATGTTATATTTATATAGCACCAAAAGTGTACTCAGCGCTTCACAAAGAATAAAGTACAGGGAATTATAATAATAGTAGTTTAATAAACATTTTATTTTAGAGAAATTTTGTGGCCTACTGTAACAAATTGTTGTGTTTTCCTTTACACTGTAGGGCGACAATGCTTCTGGTTGACCAAATAAGTCAAGAGAATGATGAGAGATGTGCCACAAGGGTCAAGAACGCTCTTGTGAAAATTCACAATATACATCCCACATTTGTCTATAAGGCATGTGCCTAAAAATGACCTTAATGGGATATGCAACGTGGATCGCCTTTAGATTTTTGATCTTGCTGCATAGACCAAAAATTCAGGCTGTTTTCCTTCCCACAAACTTTGTAACTACATCTTTATATTACAAAAACAAACAAAGTTGCCCAAAGCTACATTCAATATGATACAAATTTGCAGTGCAATACCTATATATTCTCTTGGAAAGGGGTCATTTAGTTTAACCCTTTGGCAAAAGCGTTATAAGCCTGCTGCCACTTCAAGGCATGACTGTTAGCAGGTCCTCTCACTAACTGAGTTAAAAAATTTATTTACCACTATAATTAGGGGAAGAATGATCTGCATTGACCCTTTTTCAAGAGAAATTATAGTTATTGCACTGTGTATTTTTGTCACATTGGAAGTAGCTTTGGGCATCTTTGTTTGTTTTTTGTTATATACATTTAGCCACGCCCACTAGCACTCCTTTTGACATATATATATATATATATATATATATATATATATATATATATATATATATATATATATATATATATATATACAGGCATACCCCACACTAACGTACGCAATGGGACCGGAGCATGTATGTAAAGCGAAAATGTATTTAAAGTGAAGCAGTACCTTTTTCCCACTTATCGATGCATGTACTGTACTGCAATCGTCATATATGTGCATAACTAATGTAAATAACACATTTGTAACGGGCTCTATAGTCTCCCCGCTTGCGCACAGCTTCGGTACAGGTAGGGAGCCGGTATTGCTGTTCAGGACGTGCTGACAGGCGCATGCGTGAGCTGCCGTTTGCCTATTGAGCGAGATGTACTTACTCGCGAGTGTACTTAAAGTGAGTGTCCTTAAACCGGGGTATGCCTGTATGTATATATATATGTATATGTATATGTATATGTATATATATGTATATGTATATGTATATGTACTGCTGCGGCACAGTTTATTCGAGCATTTGCCCGTTCTGTGCCGCAGCAGTAGCCTGGCGCGCGCCCGAGTGTGACGGGCGCGCGCCGAAGCAGCGGAAGAGCGCCCTCCGATCGGGGCGCTCTCCCTACCGCTGCCGGGTCCGCCGGGTCCCCCGGAACCCCCTGCCGCTGTCCCGCGATCGCGGGACACCAGGGCTCCCTCGGGGAGCCCCTGGACACGCGTGCAGGGGGCGCACGCTCCCGATGACGCGTGACCGCACGTCTATGACGCGCGGCATGCCGAG